>NW_022589777.1:1385460-1385919 GCF_004348235.1 Phoca vitulina
TTTCAGAGGTACAGATCTGAGATTCAACAGTCCTGCACAATTCACAGCGCTTACCAGAACACATACCCTCCCCAGTGTCCATCACCCAGTCACCCCATCCCTCCCACCCCACCCCCCACTCCAGCAACCCTCAGTTTGTTTCCTGAGATTAAGAATTCCTCATATCAGTGAGGTCATATGATACATGTCTTTCTCTGTTTGACTTATTTCGCTCAGCATAATACCCTCCAGTTCCATCCACGTCGTTGCAAATGGCAAGATCTTATTCCTTTTGATGGCTGCATAATATTCCATTGTATATATATACCACATCTTCTTTATCCATTCATCTGTCGATGGACATCTTGGCTCTTTCCACAGTTTGGCTATTGCGGACATTGCTGCTATAAACATCGGGGTGCACGTAGCCTTTCGGGTCCCTACTTTTGTATCTTTGGGGTAAATACCCAGTAGTGCAAT
>NW_022589777.1:1386319-1417549 GCF_004348235.1 Phoca vitulina
TTTGTTCTTTTGGTGTTGAGTTTGATGAGTTCTTTATAGATTTTGGACACTGGCCCTTTATCTGATATGTCATTTGCAAATATCTTCTCCCATTCTGTCAGTTGTCTTTTGGTTTTGTTGACTGTTTCCTTTGCTTTGCAAAAGCTTTTTATCTTGATGAAGTCCCAATAGTTCATTTTTGCCCTTGCTTCCCTTGCCTTTGGCGATGTTTCTAGGAAGAAGTTGCTGCGGCTGAGGTCGAAGAGGTTGCTGCCTGTGTTCTCCTTTAGGATTTTGATGGACTCCTGTCTCACATTGAGGTCTTTCAACCATTTGGAGTCTATTTTTGTGTGTGGTGTAAGGAAATGGTCCAGTTTCATTCTTCTGCATGTGGCTGTCCAATTTTCCCAACACCATTTGTTGAAGAGACTGTCTTTTTTCCATTGGACATTCTTTCCTGCTTTGTCGAAGATTAGTTGACCATAGAGTTGAGGGTCCATTTCTGGGCTCTCTATTCTGTTCCATTGATCTATGTGCCTGTTTTTGTGCCAGTACCATACTGTCTTGATGATGACAGCTTTGTAGTAGAGCTGGAAGTCTGGAATTGTGATGCCGCCAGCTTTGCTTTTCTTTTTCAACATTCCTCTGGCTATGCGGGGTCTTTTCTGGTTCCATACAAATTTGAGGATTATTTGTTCCATTTCTTTGAAGAAAGTGGATGGTATTTTGATGGGGATTGCATTGAATGTGTAGATTGCTCTAGGTAGGATTGACATCTTCACAATATTTGTTCTTCCAATCCATGAGCATGGAACGTTTTTCCATTTCTTTGTGTCTTCCTCAATTTCTTTCATGAGTATTTTATAGTTTTCTGAGTACAGATCCTTTGCCTCTTTGGTTAGATTTATTCCTAGGTATCTTATGGTTTTGGGTGCAATTGTAAATGGGATCGACTCCTTAATTTCTCTTTCTTCTGACTTGTTGTTGGTGTATAGGAATGCCACTGACTTCTGTGCATTGATTTTATATCCTGCCACTTGACTGAATTCCTGTATGAGTTCTAGAAGTTTTGGGGTGGAGTCTTTGGGATTTTCCACATAAAGTATCACTGATATTTTCATTCTTTAAAATAAGACAACACAGTCTCAGAGATATTAAGGAACTTGAGCAAATTCAAAGTTGTAAAACTGTAACCTGGGGCAATTTAATTCCAAAATTTGTGTCCATTCTTCTCCCACCTTACTACATTGGATCCCTGGGAAGCATAATGTGTTATCCACAATCTATCCATCTAATGACAAGAGTACCAGAAGCCCAGTTAGTGGTAGTAGTCATGGTAGTTCATTGTAGTAGTCATAGAAAGACCAAAAGAAATCAACTGATGATGAATCTAAGGAACACAGCTTTGAATTATGCCAGACACTGCACATGTGGGCTGTGGCCAATCAAGGCAAAAGTGTTCTGTTTGTCCAGTGAGATAGAGCCTGAAGTAACTACTTGACATTGATCATGAATCAGACCTTGAACTTACCAACAATGATCTCATCATTGCAGGCCAACAAATGGTGATAAGATATTCTACTTGTCTTCAAAGTTTATAGTCTATTAAGGAAGAGACATGAGTAAATAAGATAATCATGAGTGTAAAAATGGAGATCCCAGAGGAACTTTTGAGAGTCCAGAAAATGATACCAACCAGGTAGACCAGTATAACTCCATGGAGAAGATAGTATCTAAACACAACTGGGATGGTAAAACACTCTACTTTATTCAAGCCTCTATTCTGTGAAGCTTCAGGGCTTTCTGTCCAACAAACTCCCTCAGCAGGATTAAGCCAAGCATTCAATTTCATTTTAATTGCATTAAATCCCAGAAGACTAGAAAAATTGCAAATGCAGTCCCTGTAGTGAAAGACTATACCAGTATCCTCTTCATGACTAACTGAAGCAGATACAAAACCCACTAATTAACAGAGGCAAAAAGAGTAATTTCAGTTTTTATTTAATTGAAAGCTCATAACTTACAATACAACAATTACTTAATTAGATCATTCTTATATTAATCTCTCTCCCTTATGTTTATATTCTTATGCTTAAATTCCATCAAGTTAGCTCACTATACCCTGTGATTTAATAAAGTTTTCTTAACTCATTTTTGTATAGATAACCATTGTTCTACATACTCAAGAAGTGGGTTCTACAGACATTTTTCCAAAAACATCCAAATGGCCAACAGACACATGAAAAAGTGTTCAATATCGCTCGGCATCAGGGAAATCCAAATCAAAACCTCAATGAGATACCACCTCACACCAGTCAGAATGGCTAAAATTAACAAGTCAGGAAATGACAGATGTTGGCGGGGATGCAGAGAAAGGGGAGCCCTCCTACACTGTTGGTGGGAATGCAAGCTGGTGCAGCCACTCTGGAAAACAGTATGGAGGTTCCTCAAAAAGTTGAAAATAGAGCTACCATATGACCCAGCAATTGCACTACTGGGTATTTACCCCAAAGATACAAAAGTAGGGACCCGAAAGGGTACGTGCACCCCGATGTTTATAGCAGCAATGTCCACAATAGCCAAACTGTGGAAAGAGCCAAGATGTCCATCAACAGATGAATGGATAAAGAAGAAGTGGTATATATATACAATGGAATATTATGCAGCCATCAAAAGGAATGAGATCTTGCCATTTGCAACGACGTGGATGGAACTGGAGGGTATTATGCTGAGCGAAATAAGTCAAACAGAGAAAGACATGTATCATATGACCTCACTGATATGAGGAATTCTTAATCTCAGGAAACAAACTGAGGGTTGCTGGAGTGGGGGGTGGGGTGGGAGGGATGGGGTGACTGGGTGATGGACACTGGGGAGGGTATGTGCTCTGTTAAGCACTGTGAATTGTGCAAGACTGTTGAATCTCAGATCTGTACCTCTGAAACAAATAATGCAATAGATGTTAAGAAAGAAAAAAAGAAGAAGAAGAATGTAGCAGGAGGGGAAGAATGAAGGGGGGGGAATCGGAGGGGGAGAAGTACCATGAGAGACGATGGACTCTGAAAAACAAACTGAGGGTTCTAGAGGGGAGGGGGGTGGGAGGATGGGTTAGCCTGGTGATGGGTATTGAGGAGGGCACGTTCTGCATGGAGCACTGGGTGTTATGCACAAACAATGAATCATGGAACACTATATCTAAAACTAATGATGTAATGTATGGGGATTAACAAAACAATAAAAAAATTAAAAAAAAAAAGAAGTGGGTTCTACAGACTCTATCTTAAGTACCCATTATAAAGATAGAAAAGAAATAGCTGAAAGATATTATATGAGAGTAGAAGGATGACTTCAATTTTTTGACCCTTATTTCTTCTTCTAAAACTTTCTATCCTCAAACTCTCAGCTCTGGGAATGGATTTGGAAGCTAATTAATCTCCCATTATTGTAAAATATGAAGATACTTTCCAACAGAGAGGGACTCTTTGTCCATAATACTAGAAATATATATGGAGTTATCTTTAGTGACCTTTTGACCAGAGGTTGGGACTATGGCCTCTGTTCCAAAGATAAGCAATTTCTCTAACACATAGCACATACACCAACTCTTCTGTAATCTGATCAATTCGTGATGCTCTCCTATGTACTTGGTGTTGACTTTCCTTTTTCTTTACCATATATTAGTGAGCATTGTGTTTACATGAGTAGGACTGTGTGTGTGTGTGTGTGTGTGTGTGTGTGCTGGATTGTGGAACAAGTGGTTAAGGAGTCCTTTTTAATTTTAAGTTTACTAAGTTTAAATTATATATTATAAAATGATGCAGCAGCAGAATAAAAAATCTGGAAACTGTAATATGAAAAACAAATACTCTCACCTCTCTAACCCAACTTGAGTTACACTTTTTGATGTTTATTTTTTCATAATCATAATAATATCTTATTGATTATTTTAATCACACCATTATCACTTTGTAGCATAAGCGTTTATCCATGTCTCCTGCAGAACTTTTCTTTTCACTCACATGTTCTCTCTATCTTTATCTCCATTCCTTTCTTTATCTCTGTCTGTCTCTTTCTCTCCCTCCTGCATCTTCAGTCTTTTCTTTGTCAATCTCCATTTTCTTCCTCCATTCATCCTTCTTTAGTCTACCATTATTTGGTTTTGGCCCCACTCCTCTACTGAAATCGTTCTAAGGCCAAAAATGACTTCATTCTTTCATAAATGCAATAGATACTTTCAGTTCTTATCCTTACCTTAATTTGTTTTAGAGATAAAATAGGAGATTGGGGTGGTTAGGCAAAATGTTATAGAATCAGGAGCAAGGGGTGTAACAGAACATGTTAGAAATCTTGAGATGACATAATTTAAGTGTTGCTAAATTGTCTGCATTTTTACATGGAGATTATTTTTCAGACTGAAGAGTTAGGGAGTCGGGGACAGAGAAAATGACCATGCATATATGACAGAATAAAGCTGGCCTATTCTTCATTCTTTGTCTTTTGGGCTTGAAAGCTCAGGACATGTAGTGCTGTAAACAACAACTTCATTTTTGTGGCTCAGACTCATGGTCTCTCCCTACTTCAGGCCCCATTAGTTAGCTATATTAACAATTGCAATGCCCTCTAACCCAGTCTCCAGACACTTATCTCACTAATCTAAGCTCCACAGTCATGAGGATGAGCTTTCACATGCAAAAGTGCTATATCATAAAATAAAATGGCCAATGTTTCATCACTTAAACACAACTGTGGTTATAATTTTGTGATGTTTTGCTTTACATAATTGTATTTATATTATATAAATAAGTATTTGCCCTATTATCATTTTGCATTAGTATAAGCATTCCCCCAAGTCTTCCAGGAATACAGGAGCAGGAAAGACTTTCCAAAGAATGTGAATGAGTGTTGTTTCAATGCTGTCAGAAGCCCTTATTTCAGAAACTCAATAATTACAAGGTACAGATAATGAATAGTAATCACTAGGAACATGCACTGTGGAGCCAGACTTCCAGGATTCAAATCTTGCCTCAAACTAACTAGTTTGTGACTTTGAACAAGCAATTTGACTCTCCTGTGCCACAATATCTGTATTGAAGAAGATAACAATATTTATGTCATATGGCTGTTGTGAGGATTAAGTAACATATTATATGTAAGTAATATAGGTGTTTAAAACAGTGTCTGGCACATGGTAACACATAGTTACTATAGGTACATATACATATAAATATATAAAAATATTACTGCATTTGTATATATCACACATATATATGTATAATGCAAGTAACATTGTCACCTCAGGAAAACATGACAAAAAACCATACACACACATTACATTTTATGGGAGGAGGCAATTTAGTACAGTATAACAAGCAAGGACTGGATTTTAGACCTCATATCTAATCTAGTTCTAATAATAGAGCAAAGTTATTATGTAACTTTGGGTTAATCTCCCTAACTAGCTAATTACAGTAGCAATTATATGCTACAGATTTCATGGATGAGGAAACTAAGATCTACAGAGCCTCTTGACCAATGTTTCACAAATGGAAAACGAAGCCAAGGACTCAAAGACGTCTCCCTACAACATTGCTGCCTCTGTAAAATACATGCATTGTGTCCAGTGATCTTGAAAAGTCTTTAATGAAAATCAATTATATGATAACGTAAAACAGCAACTTCAACAATGAGTAAATGAATGTAGTTGTCCTACTCAATTAAAATTTGTTAACTGAGACATTATTTAACTCTTTTTAATATAGATATTCTTGCTAAAGACATAAAATCGTGTATGCTTGAGAAGAAAAATACCATCTTATTCTTTACTGTGAAATTCATTTTTTTCTCTATTTCTTAACACAGTGCCAAAAATCATAGACATTTAAGTACTGTTCTTTTTTTTCTTCCTTCCTGCTTGTTTGACTGTGATAGAGAATATATAATGAAAACCTTTTTACTGTCAAGAACTGTTCCAGTGTATTCAGAAGCTCTGCTAGTAACAATAGATATCTTTATGTCAAAATTACCTTTATCGAGATATTTCCTCTTTCTTCTTTGATTCAAAAGCATGTTTTACAATAGCAGCACCATGCCTACATTAAGCATAAACTTCAGGAAGTACAATTGAAGAGCATAATATGTTCAGTGCCAAAGTTCACACTTTCTTGAACCTTAGAAATGTCACCCTCCCTTGCAGGTTTCAAAAAGTGTCTCTTTACCAGGAATGTAACAAAGCTTCAAAGGGTCCTGAGTCAGGCTCCAGGCTCCTATAATTGGAGGGTGGATATCTTCTCACTGAAAATAGTGCCCAAAATAGAATAGAAATAAGCCAGATGGTCCTGACTAGAAGCTCAATGAGAAAGCTTATATATTAATAAGTTCCCAGTTATGAATTAAAGATAAAAATAATTTAATGTAGAAATAGCATTACAGCCCAAGGAGAACTGATAAAACTAGAAACAACTTCAGAAATATTTAAGCCAAGTGTTTCCGTTTTAATCAAGGAAACTGAAGTCCAGAGAGGTTAATGAGGCAATGTCTTGCAGCAAATTCAGGAAAAAGCAGAGACTAAAACTCAGGATTTCAGACTCTTACTGCAATGTAACTAAATATATGTTTTTCATAATGTGTCATTGAGCATGTAAAACTGATATCATGACAGCCTACCAGAGATTGGCATCCTATTGATGATATTAGACATTTTGCTTTGCTTTTCTTTTCAGGTGAACGAAAATGGAACACTCATGAACACCTTACTACACATCAAATTGTTAAAAATATACGTTCAAGCTAAAACTGAAATGGGAAAAATTGTCAGTGATGCTACAGGGAAAGCGTCATGTCACACTGCAGGAAAGGATTAACTTATTTTCAAATCTACATGTAAGCAAAAAGTGACTTTTCCTGCTTAGTAGTTTGAATGTCTTTCTTCTTGGTGCAGGTGGTGAGGATGCAAACACCAGAGAGAACTGATTCCACGAGGGGAACAAGAGCTCTTGGATCAGGGACAGAGAGCTATGACATCCTGAGTCACAGCCAAATTTCTCAGATTCCGTTACAAGAAAGCAAAGCAAGGACTGTGTAAAAATCATGTTGCAGACTGAGAATATCAATAATGCACTTGGAACAAGTGAATAGGGAAAGAGACACACTGAGTCATAAAGATTTCACCATGAGAATTTAAAATCCAGCTAAAAATCCGATGGTGTGAAATGGCAGCAATATGACATCAGCAGGAAGAGTCAGATTGAACCGACACAAATATTATGCCACTGGTCAATTTGTTTACAAATTGTTCCTAGCTGTTTAATATTAGGAACCAGAGAATGATACTGATATCATTCCTTAGAGCCATCAAGTATGGTTAAAATTACATGGGTATGCATTAATACATGTAATTTTTGTGGGAGATTTTTCAGACTTTGCGTTTAGTTACTTAAAAAAATTATTTGTCACCTTCATAAATTACTGAATTAAAAACACCCATCTTGGGAAGCCTGAGTGGCTCAGTCAGGTAAGCATCCAACTCTTGATTTTGGCTCAGATCATGATCTCAGGGTATTGAGATCAAGCCCCATGTCAGGTTCCATACTCACTGCGGAGTCTGCTTGGGATTTTCTCTCTCCCTCTTCCTCTGCCCCTCCCCCATGCTCTAAATAACTAACTAACTAACTAAATAAATAAATAAATAATAAAATCTTGAACAAATAACCATGTTATCACCTTGATGTTGTTAAAGATATAAAGCTGTCAAGACTGGGTAAATCTTATCTACTTGAGATTCAAGATTTTCATACAGAAAAACACAACATTTAAGGTAGCACAACTCTGTACTATATATCATAAACATATGCATATGCACACAGACATATACAAACCTTCTCTGAACTCCATCTGGGAAGTACTCTAAATGTAAAATTAGAAAATCAAAGACTGAGAAGCAGATGTCATATAATCCAATCCCACAACTTTAAACTTAGAAGTATATAGCTGCTCAGCCTTTTCCTGACAATTGGAAAAATCTAATTTTGTTTACCCTACTCTGGTAACTGTCTGAACAGAGGGTATGTTGGATTACAATAGCTATGGTATAGAATTTTTTGTTTTTGTTTTAGTTTTTTTGCAAACATTATTATTTTGTAAAGATCTACCTTATGCTCTCTGATTTTCTCTATTTAGACTCATAAAACTTTTATTTTGTATAATACATGATATCATTTCATGCAAAACATTTATCTAATGATGTAAGAGGACCATTTCTATATTTACTCTTTATTTTCAAAGTAATCATTCCAATAATAGTGTAAATTAGATTGTATTACAAATGAAAATTATATATAAAATTATAACATATAACATAACATATATATAACATATAACAAATATATATAACAAAATTATATATATACAATAAAAATTATATATATATTACATATACATATTATAATAGAGAATTCTCTCTATATGTTATAGAGAACTCTATATGTTATAGAGAACCCTAATTATGATGGACTATGTCCACTAACTGCTAGAAGTAAGTCCCAGTTAGAAAAAATAGGAAACATACAATGGCTAAAGTTCACTAGTTTTCTGTAGAAGTTTTACTGAAGGTTTAAATAGAGATTATACATTAGTGTTATATGCCAACTCAACTAATTGTTAGAAGCAATTTTGAGAAAAAGTCTAGGACTCTATCTGATATCAGCAGGAAAAGATGTTCCCCATGAAAAAATATGCCTGCCATTGGTTGATGAAAGAGAAAGTCAGGCAATGTGCCTGTGTAATGACAATCTAAGGAATGACAGATCATCATTATATGTTCAGAATTATGTTGTATCAGGGGCAAAATTTCTTGAGAAACACAAATCATGACTCCTGTTCTCATAGATCTTGTATTTTATAGAAACGTCCTACATGTAAGAAGCAACCAGAACATATAAAGTTTCATATAATAAAAGGGTGATTTCTGCAATATATACCAGATATGCTACAAAGGTTCAGAGGCCTATAAAAGTAAAATTTATAAGGCAGTACATTTGGCATGGTGATTGGATTAAAGATAGCTGTTCAGGACCTTAATAAAGACTGTGCAAATGATAATGTTGCTAATGTTTAATAAGAAAAGTAAAAAATGAGAATTTTAAATTAATATTTTAAATGTAAATTTACATTAACACCCCAAATTGTCAAATGCCTAGGGAAATCTAATGAAAAATGTATAAACTCTTTAAACTGAAAACCCAAATCATTGCTGAGAAAACTTAAATAAGATCCAAATAAATGGAAAAATATATAATACTGATGAATTGAAAGAATCAAAGATTGTGACAATGTTAATTCTCCTCAAATTGTTCTAGAGATTTAGTGAAATCTCAATCAGAATGCAGAGGTATGTATGTTTGTGTGAAAATTGCCAAACTATTTCTTATTTTTAATTTTTTTAATTTTAATTGATACACAATATTAGCTTCAGACATACAACATAGTGATTCAACTTCTCTATACATTATCCTATGCTCACCACAAGTGTAGCTGTCATCTGTCACCATATAACACTATTACAATATTATTGACCATATTCCCTATGCTGTGTCTCTTTTATTCCTGTGACTTATTCATTCGACAACTAGAAGCTTATATATCCTGCTCTCCTTCAGCCATTTTGCCCATCTTCCAAACAAACTATTTTTAATTATGTTTTATAGAAAGGCAAAGCACCAAGAAGAGTCAAGACCATCTTGAAGGACAAGACTAGAAAACTTACACTACCATAATTCAGATTTACTATAATTAGGACTGTATTATATTGGCACAAGGATAGAAATTAAGATCAATGGGAAGAATAAAGAGTTTTTTTTTTTTTTATGCACACTTTTAAGGTAACTTGATTTGTAACAAAGGTGTCACTGCAATTCAGTGAGGAGAGGATAACACTTTCAATAAATGTTGTAGGAAAAATTTCATATTTGGGTGGAAGAAAAAATCTTGACCCTTACCTCAGACCATTCATAACATTTAAATCAAAATGGACTTTAGACCAAAAGGTAAACCTGAAAAAATAAAGCTTCTAGAATAAAACAAATAAAAATATTCAAGTGACCACAAATTCAGTAAGATTTTTAAGACAATTAGTAATATTGACTAACTGCAAAATAGACATTGATGAATAGGATTTATTAAAATTAAAATAAAAATGCTTTTCAAAAAACAACATTAATAATGAATATGCAAGCCACAGGCTGGGATAATATATTGTGCATGTATGTGAGTGTGTGTGCATGTGTGTGTGTATGTGTAACCAAAAGAAAACAAAATATATAAAAAAGCATTACAAATCAGTATCAATTAGAAAAAGAGGGACGCCTGGGTGGCTCAGTCAGTTAAGTGTCTGCCTTCAGCTCAGGTCATGATCCTGGAGTCCTGGGATGAGCCCTGCATCGGGCTCCCTGCTCAGCAGGAATCTCTCTCTGGCCCTCACCCCATTTGTGTTCTCTCTCTCTCTCACTATCTCTGTCTCTCTCTCAAATAAATAAAAAATCTTTAAAAAAATAAGAAAAGGACATAAAAAATATGGGCAAAAACCAAGTAGGCACTTCAAAATGGTGCTTTTACTAGTTTACAGGGCACTTCCAAATTCAGGACATTTTCTAGACATGTAAAAAGATATTCAACATCACTAGTTGTCAAGGAAATGAAAATTAAAACCATGAAGCACTTTTACACGGACATCAGAATGGTAAAATGCAAAAAAATTGAAAATATTGCTGGTAAGGTTTTATAGTAACTAAAAGTGTTACAGTGGGATATTAAATATAACATTATTGGGGGGGAGCAAGATGGCAGAGGACTAGGAGACCTACATTTTGTCTGGTCCCAGGAATTCAGCTGGATAGTTATCAAACCATTCTGAACACCTACAAACTCAACAGGAGATCGAAGAAAAGAACAGCAGCAACTCTCTGAACAGAAAAGCGATCACTTTCTGGAAGGTAGTATGTGCAGAGAAGTGAATGCGAGATGATATTTGGGAAGACAGACAGCGGTGGGAGGGAGCCTCCATTAGCTGGCTACGGCAAGTGATAGAGCAGTGGAGCACAAAATCAGAACTTTTAGAAGTCTGCTCCAGTGAGGGACATTGCTCCAGTGGCTAAGTGGGAGGTGGAATCCTCGCTGGGACAGTGTGGTTTCAGGACCATCAGGGTCACAGAAAGACCGGGGGTGCCTGAGTGTGGCAGAGCTCTCAGGTATCGGAGTGGGGAAGCTGGCTCCAAAAACGGAGCCAAGGAGTGGGCTCTCAGCTCGGGGTTGCCATAAACCATGATCCGTGGCAGAGTCAGGCCACTACTCTTCGACAGGGACCGAACAAGCAGCAGATCTGGGGAGACTCCCCTTCCTCCCCTGGGAGGAGGGCCTCAGGAGCACACCACAGGAATGTGCTGGGTTTGGAGACTCCAAATGGGGTCATGTGCCAGAGGTAGAAACACTCGGTCACAGGCCGGGTGAGCACAGAGTGCGGCCAGAGACAGGGGAGACAGGAGTGATTGACTGCTTTTCTCTGGGGGCTCACTGATGATGGGGGCCCCGAGTTCTCGGCTCCTCCAGGGCCAGAGATTGGGAGGCTGCCATTTTCATTCTCCTCCTCTAAAGCTGTACAGAAATCTTTAAGGGAACAAAAGCTACCAAGAGGAAACATGAGCAGATTACTTAGCCTGGCCCCTGGCAAGGGTGGTGCAATTCCACCTCAGGCAAATACATTTGAGAATCACTGCAACAGGCCCTTCTGCCAGAAGATCAGCAAGACCATCCAGCTAAGACCAAGTTTACTGATCAATGAGAACTGCAAGACTCCAGTGCTAGGGAAATACAGCACATAGAATTCATGGCTTTTTCCAATGATTCTTTAGTCTTTCAAAAGTTAAATTTTTAATTTTCTTTTTTTCTTTTTCTATTTTTTTTGAATTTTTCTTCTTTCCTTTTCCAATCAACATTTTATCAATTACTTTTTTAAAATCTTTTTAATTTTCATTTTTACAGTCATATTCTATCCCTTCATTGTATTTAACCTTACTTGTTGTATATATGTAAGTTTTTCTTTCTTTAAAATTTTGGAATACAGTTTCTTTTAACAGACCAAAATATACTCTAAATCTAGTGTATGGCTTTGTTCTAGTCTCCCGCATGATCACATTCTCTCTCTCTCTCTCTCTTTTTTTTTTTTTTGAATTTTTCTTCTTTCTTTTTTCAACCAATATCTTATCAATTCCTTTTAAAAAACTTTTTTTAATTTTCATCTTTACAGTCATATTATATCCCTTCATCAAATTTACCCTTATTTTTATATGTATATAAGTTTTTCTTTCCTTAAAATATTGGGAGGCAGTTTCTTCTAAAGACCAAAATACACCCAAAATCTAGTGTGTAGCTCTGTTCTATTCCCCAGCCTGATCATATTTTTCTCTTTCTTTTCCCCCTGGTTTCAGGTCTCTTCAGATTTGTTTAGTGTATATTTTTCTAGGGTCATTGTTACTCTTTTAGCATTTTGTTCTCTCAATCATCTTTTCTCCTATGCGCAAAATGACAAGATGCAAAAACTCACCTCTAGAAAAGAACAAGAGGCAGTAATGACTGCCAGGGATCTAATCAATACAGATAGTAACATGTCAGATCTAGAGTTCAGAATGATGATTATAAAGATAAGAGCTGGGCTTGAAAAAAGCATGGAAGATACAAGAGAATCCCTTTTTGGAGAAATAAAAGAACTAAAATCTAACCAAGTCGAATTCAAAAAGGCTATTAATGAGGTGCAATAAAAAAAATGGAGGCTCTAACTGCTAGGATAAATGAGGCAGAAGAAAGAATCAGTGATATAGAAGACCAAATGATGGAGAATAAAGAAGCTGAGAAAAAGAGAGATAAACAACTATGGATTATGATGGGAGAATTCGAGAGATAAGTGATACCATAAGATGAAACAATATTAGAATAATTGGGATCCCAGAAGAAGAAGAAAGAGAGAGGGGGGCAGAAGGTATATTGGAGCAAATTATAGCAGAGAACTTCCCTAATTTGGGGAAGGAAATAGGCATCAAAACCCAAGAGGCACAAAGAAACCCCCTCAAATTCAATAAAAATAGGTCAACACCCCAACATCTAATAGTAAAATTTACAAGTCTCAGAGACAAAGAGAAAATCCTGAAAGCAGCTAGGGATAAGAGGTCTGTAACCTACACTGGTAGAAACATTAGATTGTCAAGAGACCTATCCACAGAGGCCTGCCAGGCCAGAAAAGACTGGCATGATATACTCAGGGCACTAAATGAGAAAAATATGCAGCCAAGAATACTATATCCAGCTAGGCTGTCATTGAAAATAGAAGGAAAGATAAAAAGCTTCCAGGACAAACAAAAACAAACCAGCCCTACAAGAAATCTTGAAAGGGGTCCTCTAAGCAAAGAGAGACTAAAAGCAACATAGACCAGAAATGAACACAGACAATATACAGTAACAGTCACCTTACAGGCAATACAATGGCACTAAATTCATACCTTTCAATAGTTACCCTGAATATAAATGGGCTAAACCCCTAATCAAATGACACAGGGTATCAGATTAGATAAAAAAACAAGACCCATCAATATGCTGTCTGCAAGAGACTCATTTTAGACCCAAAGACACCTAAGATTGAAAGTGAGGGGGTAGAAAACCATTTACCAAGCTAATGGACACCAAAACAAAGCTGGGTGGTCATCCTTATATCAGACAAATTAGATTTTAAATGAAAGACTGTAATAAGAGATGAGGAAGGACACTATATCCTACTTAAAGGGTCTATCCAACAAGAAGATCCAACAACTGTAAATATCTATGCCCCTAACATGGGAGCAGCCAATTATATAAGGCAATTAATAACAAAAGCAAAGAAACACATCAAGAATAATATAATAATAGCAGGGGATTTTAACACCCCCTTCACTAAAATGGAGAGATCATCTAAGCAAAAGATCGACAAGGAAATAAAGGCTTTAAATGACACAATGGAGACCAGATGGACTTCACAGATATATTCAGAATATTCCACCCAAAGCAACAGAATACACATTCTTCTCTCGAGCACATGGAACATTCTTCTGAATAGATCCATCCTGGGTCACAAATCAGGTCTCAACCAGTACCAAAAGATTGGGATTATTCCCTGCATATTTTCAGACCACAATGCTTTGAAACTAGAACTCAATCACAAGAGGAAAGTCGGAATGAACTCAAATACATGGAGGCTAAAGAGCATCCTACTGAAGAATGAATGGGTCAACCAGGAAATTAAAGAAGAATTAAAAAAATTCATGGAAACCAATGAAAATGAAAACACAACTGTTCAAAATCTTTGGGATACAGCAAAGGCAGTCCTAAGAGGAAAGTATATAGCAATACAAGCCTTTCTCAAGAAACAAGAAAGGTCTCAAGTACACAACCTAACCCTACACCTAAAGGAGCTGGAGAAAGAACAGCAAATAAAGCCTAAACCCAGCAGGAGAAGAGAAATAATAAAGATCAGAGCAGAAATCAATGAAATAGAAACCAAAAGAACAGTAGAACAGATCAACGAAACTAGGAGCTGGTTCTTTGAAAGAATTAACAAGATTGATAAACCCCTGGCCAGACTTATCAAAAAGAAAAGAGAAAGGACCCAAATCAACAAAATCATGAATGAAAGAGGAGAAATCACAACCAACACCAAAGAAACACAAACAATTATAAGAACATATTATGAGCAACTCTATGCCAGCAAATTAGATAACCTGGAAGAAATGGATGCATTCCTAGAGATGTATCAACTACCAAAACTGAACCAGGAAGAAATAGAAAACCTGAAGAGACCTATAACCACTAAGGAAATTGAAGCAGTCATCAAAAATCTCCGAACAAACAAGAGCCCAGTGCCAGATGGCTTCCCAGGGGAATTCTACAAAACATTTAAAGAAGAATTAACACCTATCCTTCTGAAACTTCCCAAAAATAGAAATGGAAGGAAAACTTCCAAATTCGTTTTATGAGGCCACCATTACCTTGATCCCAAAACCAGACAAAGACCCCATCAAAAAGGAGAATTTCAGACCAATAATCCCTGATGAACATGGATGCAAAAATTCTTACCAAAATACTAGCCAATAGGATCCAACAGTACATTAAAAGGATTATTCACCATGACAAAGTGGGATTTATTCCTGGGCTGCAAGTTTGGTTCAACATCCACAAATCAATCAATGTGATACAATACATTAATCAAAGAAAGAACAAGAATCATATGATCCTCTCAATAGATGCAAAAAAAGCATTTGACAAAATACAGCATCCTTTCTTGATCAAAACTCTTCAGAGTATAGGCATAGAGGGTACATACCTCAATATCATAAAAGCCATCTATGAAAAACCCACAGCCAATATCATTCTTAATGGGGAAAAACAGAGCTTTTCTCCTAAGGTCAGGAACATGGCAGGGATGCCCACTATCACCACTGCTATTCAACATAGTACTCGAAGTCCTAACCTCAGCAATCAGACAACAAAAAGAAATAAAAAGCATCCGAATCAGCAAAGAAGAAGTCAAACTCTCACTTTTTGCTGATGATATGACATTTTATGTGGAAAATCCAAAAGACTCTACCCTGCTAGAACTCATACAAGAATTCAGTAAAGTGGCAGGATAGAAAATCAATGCACAATAATCAATGGCATTTCTATGCATGAACAAGACAGAAGAAAGAGAAATTAAGGAGTCAATCCCATTTATAATTGCACCCAAAACCACAAGATACCTAGGAATAAATCTAACCAAAGAGGCAAAGAATCTGTACTCAGAAAACTATAGAATACTCATGAGAGAAATTGAGGAAGACACAAAGAAATGGAAAAATATTCTATTCTCATGGATTGGAAGAACAAATATTGTGAAAATGTCTATGCTACTTAGAGCAATCTATACATTTAATGAAATCCCTATCAAAATACCATCCACTTTTTTCAAAGAAATGGAACAAATATTCCTAAAATTTGTATGGAACCAGAAAAGACCCCAAATAGCCAGAGGAATGTTGAAAAAGAAAAGCAAAGCTGGCGGCATCACAATTCCGGACTTCCAGCTCTACTACAAAGCTGTCATCATCAAGACAGTATGGTACTGGCACAAAAACAGACACATAGATCAATGGAACAGAATAGAGAGCCCAGAAATGGACCCTCAACTCTATGGTCCACTAATCTTCAACAAAGCAGGAAAGAATGTCCAATGGAAAGAAGACAGTCTCTTCCACAATGGTGTTGGGAAAATTGGACAGCCACATGCAGAAGAATGAAACTGGACCATTTTCTTACACCACGTACAGAAATAGACTCAAAATAGATGAAAGACCTAACTGTGAGACAGGAGTCCATCAAAATCCTTGAGGAGAACACAGGCAACAACTTCTTCAACCTCAGGTGCAGCAACTTCTTCCTAGAAACATCGCCAAAGACAAGGGAAACAAGGGCAAAAATGAACTATTGGGACTTCATCAAGATAAAAGGTTTTTGCTCAGCAAAGGAAACAGTCAACAAAACCAAAAGACAACCGACAAAATGGGAGAAGATATTTGCAAATGACATATCAGAGAAAGGGCTAGTGTCCAAAATCTACAAAGAACTTATCAAACTCAAAACTCAGAGAACAAATAATCCAATCAAGAAATGGGCAGAAGACATGAGCAGACATTTTTCCAAAGAAGACATCCAAATGGCCAACAGACACATGAAAAAGTGCTCAACATCGCTCGGCATCAGGGAAATCCAAATCAAAACCTCAATGAGATACCACCTCACACCAGTCAGAATGGCTAAAATTAACGAGTCAGGAAATGACAGATGTTGGCGAGGATGCAGAGAAAGGGGAACCCTCCTACACTGTTGGTGGGAATGCAAGCTTGTGCAGCCACTCTGGAAAACAGTATGGAGGTTCCTCAAAAAGTTGAAAATAGAGCTACCATAAGACCCAGCAATTGCACTACTGGGTATTTACCTCAAAGATACAAATGTAGTGATCCAAAGGTGCACCTACACCACAATGTTTATAGCAGCAATGTCCACAATAGCCAAACTATGGAAAGAGCCTAGATGTCCATCAACAGATGAATGGATAAAGAAGAAGTGGTATATATATACAATGGAATATTATGCAGCCATCAAAAAATGAAATCTTGCCATTTGCAATGACATGGATGGAACTAGAGGGTATTATGGTAAGTGAAATTAGTCAATCAGAGAAAGACAGGTATCATATGATCTCACTAATATGAGGAATTTGAGAAACAAGACAGAGGATCATAGGAGAAGGGAGGGAAAAATGAAATAAGACAAAACCAGAGAGGGACGGAGACAATAAGAGACTCTTAATCTCAGAAAACAAATGGAGTGTTGCTG
Organism: Phoca vitulina; assembly: GCF_004348235.1. Lineage (NCBI taxonomy): Eukaryota > Metazoa > Chordata > Mammalia > Carnivora > Phocidae > Phoca > Phoca vitulina. The sequence continues at coordinate 1,403,744 of NW_022589777.1, forward strand.
GAGTCGGGGGGTGTGGGAGGGATAGGGTGGCTGGGTGATGGACATTGGGGAGAGTATGTGCTATGGTGAGTGCTGTGAATTGTGTAAGACTGATGAATCACAGACCTGTACCCCTGAAACAAATAATACATCATATGTTAATAAAATAAATAAATAAATAAATATAACATTATTTACCTATCCCAATCTCTATCTATTTATCTATCTATAATCTGTCTATCTATATATCTAGCAGGATTATAAATTGTCATAATCACTTTGAGTATCTGTTTGCATCTATAGAAGCTAAACAGATGCTTATTCTGTGGTGCAGTTATCTAAGTATATATCCATGAGAATTGAGGGCTTATTTGGACTAAAACAAATATACAAGGGATGTTTATAACAGCTTTAACGTAATAGTCAAAACCCTGGAGAAAAAGAAAATATCCAACAACAGTGGAATAAATACATAAAATAGAATATCATATACAAATTTTTAAAAATAATAAACACTATTTATGTATACAAAAACATAAATGAATCTTATAGACATTATGTTGAGTAAAAGAAACCATAAAACAGAGCAGACACTGTAAGTCCATTTATATCACTTAAGAAAAAGGCAATAGATATCAGCAGCATGGTTACCTTGGGTGAGAGGGTGGTGGTATTGGCTGTGAAGGAGCAGGATGAAACTTTCTGAGGCTCTGTAAATGCCCTGTATCTTGGCTTAAGTGATGACTACACGGATTATATATCTGTAAATACTCATTGAGCTGCACACTTAAACTATTAAACATTACCATATGTATTATATTATTTTATAATCACATTGTTTACCATTGAAAATATAATAACATGGACTAACATTTTAAAATATACATTTATTCATGCATGTCTTTTTAGAACTCTAAGGGATCTTAGAGATCATTTATAGTGTTTACCAAAATGTGGTCTATGGTCCACTTTTGGGAATCTCTTCCTCTTGAAAGCTTATTAAATGTGGGCTCCTAAGGTACATACTGGCATATTGACCCAAATCTCTAGTGATAGGACTTGGAAATCTATATTTTAAAAAGGTACCCTAGATATTATTTATATCTATTAAAGGTTGATAACTATGATCTAATTAAGTCTCTTAAGTTTATAGTTAAAACTTGAGGCTGGGTTGGTCCAAAGATATATAATAACCACTGGCACAATCAGGTAGGATTCAAATAACTTTTGGGAAGCATTATGCATAGCAGGGATAGCTTACCTCATTTTTTTTTTCTTACAACAAAACTTGGTAGTTGTTATTACCCTTAGTTTTTACAGAAAGAAATAAATTCCCAGAAATGTCTTCTCACCCAACTTCAGAAAGTGTGTAAGATTTTGAGCCAGCAAGCAAGTTCATACCTTCTGACTTAGAGTCCACTATCACTCTATGCATTCCATGATGCTGTAGATAAGTGTTAACTGCACATTCTCCAGATTTATCATTCTCTGACTCAGATTCAAGGCTTTTCATATGGATGGTACAGTAAGGCAACTCAAACACAGCTGCATTTTTTAAAATATATGCGAAATAGCAGCACGATGGGATATATACTTAGATAATGTAACCAGATGAAAATATTCTATGCCATAACCCAAATGTTTCTTGTCATATACTCTTAATTTTTCATATATTCAGTCTCAGGAATTCTTAAAATGGCATGTCCGATATTCACAGAGTTAAATCTCTGTATTTCACTCACAAGTTTCCCTATTTGAATCTCCACATGTTAACAAAGCATCCTGTTGTGTGAAGGCTTAGCAGGTAATTTCTCTTGGGTTGAAAATCTTTACATTGTGTTGAAACAAAAGAATGACCATAAGCCAGATGGGATGAAGATAAATGATTAAATAAAATTTATCAGGAAAGCAAAATAAAGGTTTACCCTTTTTTGTCCCATATTTTGAAGAAAAAGTCCCCAAGCAGGATCTGCCCCAATACAACCTTAAGCAGCATCCACTGAAAGTTAGTGATTTTGGAACCCAGTCAATCTAGGAGGAACTTCTCAGAAAAAAAATGGCTGATAATTATGCAGCACTTGTTATATATTAGTGCTTTTAAAAGCAATTTTATAAGTATTATCTTTTTTCAAATTTATAAAAATGCTGAAAAGCAAGTATTTTATTATCCTGATTTTACTAACTGAGGGACAAATGGGTGAAGTAACTTGTTTAAGGTTGTTAGCTCTTTCTTGGATGAATCTCTAATTCTTTCTTCTTTGCTCACACATCATTGTGTGTATGTTTGCATTACATTATTACTATAGCCTGCCTTATATTTGAAAAGAGAAATAACTTTGGAAGAATATCTCTCCCCAGATAGGTTTCAAGATAATTCAAGGTAAGTAAACACATCAAGGTGAGAGGATAACCAGGAAATGTTGGACTAACACCACCACTAACTACAGAAAGAGTAAGTAACAATTATTGAAAACCTACATTAAGTGCTTTACTCACTTCATAGCATCAAATCAACAAATACCCATTTACCCTTGTTACTAGATAAAGAAACTCATTAAGTGGCAGTAACTTACCCATTAGGACACAGTAAGTAAAGGACAAAGCAAGAATTGAAACTCTAATCTGTCCCCAAAGCCTATGTATGCATCATCCCCACTACACCAAATACCAACTTGTCCAGGTCTGTTTGCCTTAATGAAATGATGGGTTGGCATGAATTCAGACTGTTTTGAATATCAAAGGGAAAAGTAAAAAGTTGTTTAAATGTGAGATGCTAGCATCAGAGGTGTGATAAGATATCACTCAGCTTCTGCTCAGGAATAAAGCTATTATTCACTTGAAAGTCCCTATTCTCAGTGGAAAAAAACAAAAACATAGACAAGGAAAAAATCAGACACAGTGAGGATATTCTACATTGACTGGATCTTCACAATCTTTCAGCAAGCAGTACCATAAAGAGGAATGTCAATCAATTTTAACTTCAGGATTTGGTATCATTTTCACAATGAGCATAGCTTATTGGAAACACAGCTTATTAAGTCCAGCTTCTTGGCGCTTGGCATGTAGATCTCAGAAAAGACAAAAGGATGATATGCAACATGATAACCCTTAGATACTATATATGCATTCATTGAAAATAAGTTCTCTCTAGGTTCAATACCAAATACATGGATTGGGTTTATTTTACTGCCTGAATAGTACATAATAGAAGGGTAGATAGTAATTTGAAATTTGATGAGCTTTTTTTTAACAAACTCCATTAATTGCTTTCATTCATTCATTCACCAAATATTTGTCATGATAAGAAAGAACCATCCTGAAGTCTGAACTTTAGCAGTCACTCAAAGTTTCAAAGCCCTCCATTGGCTCTCCATCTCACTTGGAACGAAATATGAAATTGTCATAAGGTCCTACAAATTCCAGCATTTAACCTGCTACTATCCCTCTATTGTGAATCTCCTGCCATGGACTTTGATCATGCCCCCACCTCAGGCCTTTGCATCAGCAGTCCTCTTTGCCAGGAATGCTTTTCTTGTAGATACCGGTGGTCTCACTCTTACCTCTCTCAGATCCTTACTCCCCTTATCAAGGAGACCTTTCCCTCCACACTATTTAAAATAAACACCCTCACTCCTTACTCCCTGGTACTCCTTAAACTCCTTTTCTGTTTATTTTTTTTCCCCCTAGCACTTACCACCTCTTATCTACAGTTTGTTTCTCTGTTTTTATTGCCAATCTCTCCCTATTAGACTACAAGCCACATGAGGGTGGTGTTTGTTGTCTGTTTGATTATCCCTGTATCCCCAACACCTGGAGTCATACCTTGCACTTAGGAGATATTCAATAAATATTTGTTTAATAAATTGGCAAATTAATTAATGGATGATTGGATTCATGGGGGTATCTAGGAGAAAGAAAGCCAAGTTAGCCCAAGTTCAAAAGACCAAAGGCAGAACTAATCTTGTGTTTGAAGGCTAGAAACAAGGGCCGATGCCCATGAGAATGGGTGGTACTAAATGCGGTGGAGCAGTAAGCAAAGGCCCGTGCTTATAGAGCCCTCAGACTGTGAAAGGAATTCTGGACTTCACTCTAAATGCAGTAGGAATTCATTAGACTTTTGTAAGGAGGAAAGTGATGAGGACTAACTTGTACATTAAAAGCTCACCCTGGCTACTGTGTAAGGAGTTAATTACATGAAGGCAAGAATGGAACCACTGCAGATAATCCAGTGAGAAAAGCTGATGCCTTTTACAAGCATGATAGTAAGGGAAAGGATCTAGTATATTGTGGGGAAGACAGTTTAAAAGTTGCTGAAGAGTGAGGGGACTAGTTTTGCTGGAATCAGCTTCTATTATGATCATTTAGTCTTTCAACACATGATTATTGAGTACCTGGAGAATTTTGCTAGGCACTAGGGTAGATACAAAGATGGCTTACAATCAGTTTTTCATATAATTGCACTGCCTTAGTTTTGAAAAAGTTATTTCCTCCTTGACAATTTGATTATGATGACAACAGACTATTATTAGAGAGAAAGAATTAACCCTCATGGATGACAAGTTATATGAAGAACAAGTGCTTTATATATGTTATTTTATTTAATACTCTCACCGACCCCAACAAATGATACTGACTGAATTACATAAAGATGAACTAATTTTTCTAAGAACAGGCAGAAATATAGTGGTAGAAGAAAAATTCATAGTTTCTGGCTCCAAATACCCTGCCTTTTCTTCTACACTAGATTCAATATCATGACAGCTATGGCTTCATAAGGTAATCCGGACACTTGTTCACTTCACCTTATTTGGGGAATACACACACACACACACACACACACACACACAGGCACTCACATACACACGCATACACTCATGTGCAATACAACAGAAAAGGAAAGAAAACTTTTCATTGAAACAGTATAGCATTAAAAAGAGTTATAGAAAGTCCACAAATGTGTCTTTAAAGAAGCCAGTGCTTTAGGTACAATTTAATAATGTTCTGTTTTTAATTATTCTCAGTCATTATTTAGTTTAACCTCATCTTTGACTTCGGGCATAAGTAGACTATTTCTTTCAACTTATGGCTAGCCTTATACTTTAAGTTCAAAACATTTCCTGTGGCATGCTTCTAATGATCTAGAGGCCAGAATTCAAACAACTGTTCTTTATGATTCCATTTAAAAGCTCCTATTATAAGAAGAGCTCTCTAGTAATCTCTGTCGACATTCTTCTACAGAGAAAAATTTGTGTTTTGGAAATGAAGCAGTGTTCCTATTTTGAACTTGCAAAGAAAAGAGCTTCAGAACTAGATACTAGCACATACACTTTTGGTATGTATAAAACAGTCGGAAGAAGTAGTCCTTTAGAAGCTGTAGATCTTTTCAGAAAGTAATATAGAAATAATAATATACATGGCATTCAGATCAGCTAGACTCAGACCGTTTTTTTCTACAGAAATGCAGTTTTCATCATTGTGTGAATTTTATTGGTCCTTTATAATTTTAAGTCAGTACTAAGAACAAATTCCTCATATGTAAAATGATGATGGTTTTGTTCAACCCCCAAAGCTTATTTTGATGCCAAATAATAATCTCTGTTACAAGTACTGAAAGTACAGAGATGGGCAGAAGACAAAATTCCAGTCTCCATGGAGTCTGCACTCAAGTTTGGGCCAACAGAAAATACATGCAAAAATAAATATACAATATAATGTCAGGAATTTTTATGTGGCATGAAAATAATAAAGCAGAGTGAGGAGGTAAGAAATGATGGAGGTACTATTTTAAATAGGGTAGCAAGGGAAAGCCTCTTTTGGGAGGAGACATTCCAACTGAGACTTGAATAATGTAAGGAAAGAACTGGTGTTGAGGAATAAGTACCAGGTTAAGGGAATGGCAATGTATTTAAAATAGATTAAATAGACATAAAAAAGATTACTTTGAGAATTGAATTTAACAAAAAGCATGCAAAAATGGTATAGTCTATAATAGATATACAAATTTGTTATAATGTGTGAGTTTCCTAGGGTTGATAAAACCAATTTCAACAGACTGGGTGTCTTAAAATAATAAAAATTTATTTTCTCACAGTTTTCAGGCGAGATGCTGGAAATCAAGGTGTCAGCATTTCCATACTCCTTGTAAACCTGTAGGGAAAGTCTTCCTTGTTTTTTCCTAACTTCTGGTGACTCACTAATAATCTTGGGTATTCCTTGGTTTGCAGTTACATCATTCCAATCTCTGCTTTGTCAACACATGGCATTCTCCCTGTGTGTCTCTGTCTTCACATGGCTCTGCTCTCAGAGCTAGAAACTGTCACTCACACTTGAGCCTGGAAACCTGAAAGTGTCTGTGACCAAACAGGTTAGGAAAAAGCTGTTGCCCAGAAGAGGAGTTGGGTAAAGGAAGGGTAGATTTAATTAAATGACTCAGGCTCTAGGAAGAAAGAGAAGGCAGCTGTTTGATAAAAAACCAGAGTTGCAGGTAGTGCTCTCAGTCCGAGGGACAAAAAGTGATGTCCCCTAGTAGAAGGGTCATTGAAGCCTTATCCTAGGGTTCAGGGCAATGCAAATAGGGAATCAGCAAAAGAGGCTGGCTAGACTAATCATTCCAAGAGTCTCCAATTCTCTAAGTCTCTAAGATTTAGATAATAACATCGTGAAATAAGAATGAGAACTTAAAGTTAGTTGTTGAATAAAAAACATGTTCTAGGTTCCCTATATCTGTGCTTACCTGGTAAGCAGAAGACTAACCACCCAACCTCCTATTCATCAGCCAAAACAACACTGTAATGGGTATGGTGACAAAAGTCACCTCTCAGAATGATCTGCAAGGCGGATTTCACTCAGGGCCTTTTTATCTTGCCAAAAGGAAGCTACAGATACCACTGTGAGATTAAAGAAACAGGAGATAAGGAACTTTATACCTGGGTTTCATAGGTAAAACTTAGGGCTCAGAGAGATTGAGTAAGTTGCTCAGGATCACTCACCCTGGAAGTGGTAAAGCATGGTGCTGTCTCGCTCCACCTGGGACTATCCATACTGCCTATTTGTAGACATGAGCCATTAAAAACCATAGTGCTTTGTAATTATTACTTTTCCCTATATTAGCATATCATGAATTTATTCATTTAGTGTTGGATACTGATAAAATTAACATGGTTTAGTGTTGTATAAATCTAATCTTTTATAGCTGTTCACTATTACTTACCAAAATATGTCTTTCAAGTTCACATCAGGGAAAAAAAATGGATTCTACTGGCATAAAAAGCAAGTTTCCATTATTTCATTAGTTGAAACTTATCATAAGCAAGTAAACATTAAAATCAGAAGTACATTTGCAGGAATCCACTTTAAAAATATTTTAGCCCTCAGAATTAATTTTAATGATAATTACATTTTTATTATAGGTAATAAAATGATTAACATTTTAAAAGTCCTAATAAAAAAATGTAGGGCAATGTACTTTAAAATGCTTGTTGGAAATTAATGATTGGCCTTTGGCATTTTCCGCTAATTTTCTGTCTTTTAAAGAATTGGAGAAGATAAGTGTTTTGTATGAATCAAACATCTCTTATATCAGACTATACACTTAAAAAGGGCATAACGGTTATATTTTGTACTCTCCAATTTTGTTCTCAGAACCCTCTTCAGGAGCTGCTGAGGAAAAGAGACAAATAAATAAAGAAGGGTGATATTATGGGCTGAATTGTGTGTTCTACTCCTCAAATTTTTACGTTGAAGCCCTAGTATCTCAGAATGTGACTGCGTTTTGATATGGGGCCTTTAAAGAGGTATTTAACTTAAAATAAGGCCATTAGGGTGGACCTAACCCAATCTGACGGTGGCCATCATAAGAAGAGGAGATTAAGACAGAGTGACACCAGAGGTACCTGTACATGAAGCAGTAGGAAGCCAAAGAGAAAGGCCTCAGAGAAAACCAACTCTGCCAACACCTTGACCTTGGACTCCCAGCCTCCAGAACTCTGAGAAAATAAACACCTGTTGTTTACCTAGTACCATAGCACCCAGTATGTGGTATGTTGTCAAAGTAGCCCAAGCAAACTAAAACACTCAGTATGTATTTATTTGATTATTTTCCATAGAATGCATGGAGAATGTGATATTCTCATTAACTTCAGGAAAAAGATACTACCATGTTTTTTATAGAAAGATTATTAATTTTTAAAAATTTATAGGTAATATAATAAAAACAATTTCAAACATAATAAATTACTGTTAGAACAACACTTCAAAAGCTTAAAGAATGTATGTCCTCATTAGCAAATTCACTATCATAGAACATATTTTTTGGCAAAATGTAGTAGGAAAAAAATTATATTGGTTTTTTTCAGGCATATGAACAAGAAACCCCCTCAAAGTTATAAGTAAAATAGAATATAATATCACCTGTGAATAGCATAATGATGGAATCAATTTCAAACCTCTCCTGCTTATTTTGCACCTATTTATTGAGCAACAGTGATGGGCACCATAATATGGAGTTGTCCAATATAGTAGCCCCTAGCTACATGTGGCTATTTAAATTGATTCGAATTAAATAAAATTTAAAATTCTATTCCTCAGGTGCCCTAGCCACATTTCAAGTGCTTAATAGCCCCATGTGGCTAGTGGCTAAATTATTCAGTAGTGTAGATACAGAATATTTCTATCACTGCCAACATTTCTATTAGACATTAGCCCTGTGTCCATGTCCTGGATTTTTCATTTACTAGTCATTTAATCTTTCTGTAACTCAATTACTTTATTTGCAGATAGGGAGCAATGAGTAAGCCATCTCTCAAAAGGTTATTATGAGGATTTAATGAGGTAACACCTGTGAAGGTCAGTTGCAAATTGAGTAATGTTATAATAAGTGTTGTGCTATGCTGAATCAATGTACCAATGAATCAGATATGGATCCTACTTTGAAGGAGAATAGATGGCATGGGTAAGTTAGGTCTTGTCAACAAATAAATATCATACAAAACAGAATGTGAGAAATACATAATTAATGGGGAAACTACAGAAATGTTGAAAGATTTTGCCCAATGCTTGGGTATAAAGTCCAAACTCTTAATAATCCGGTCTTTTGATCTCCTGGTTATTTATTTGTTTGTTTGTCTTGTGTCTTGCTAGGCACCACCTTTCTTTATTCTATATTCTAACTAGATTTGGAGTTTGCTTTTTTTTTTAACTCAACTCTTCTAGGCAAAACCTCACTTTCAGACTTTCCTCATTCTTTCTTGGACTATGTAACATGGGGCTGGGCTGCTCCATTTTGACCCCCAGCTTCTTCCTTCCCTTTTCCTCGTTGATTCATCTCAGACACCACTGCCTCTCAAAACTCTCCTCTGTCTGTCCGAGCTCTCAACCGTCATGATCATCGTATTTGGTTGAAATGTCCTGTCAACTGAAATCTCCTATCTCTTTACTGATTACAAACTCAGGGTAATTAGGAATTATTATTCTCTTGATCAGTGTTAAAGCCCCAACACATAGCACTGGACACTTATTAAAAAATAATTCTTTTTTAATATTTTACATTACTGAATAAGGGAGAGGAAAATTGCTTTTAGCTGATGAGACCGTGTATGTGGGTACGTCATCAAGGAGATGGTATTTGAATGACTTTGTCCAAATGTAATTTTTTTCCCTTTTTTACTCAACCATGTTGTGTGCACCACAAACAGGTGCTAAGTCTTCACGTCTAATGTAGAAACTAAGCTTACATTTTGATCCTCAAAACTTAATGTTTGGCACAATTTATCTATAATTTGTAATTTAATTCATTGCAAGATACTCATATTAAGTAGGGTAGAAAAGAAAAGAAGTATTTCACAGTCATTTACTTTGTGCCTGAGAATGCCTCCACCCTTTTATATGGATTATCTCATGAAACCCTTACAACAACTCTGAGATTTTAGTATTACATTCATTTGAAAGATAGGTGAGTAGAAGCTAAAAGAGGGTAAGTGACTTGTCAAATGTAGAACTAGTAACTGGTGAAACTGGAGATTGAATCAGGTCTGTCTCACTTTAGAGACAATTCATATTCCACTGGAACATTAAGGTGACCATGGGGTGATGACCTTACCTCTCAACTGTAGATAACATTTATGTAAAAATGTGAGGTCCTTTCTCACTTGCAACTGGGGTAAAGGATATCTAATTGTTTTAGATAATAATTTTACTCATCTAGTATTTCTGTTGTCACACTCAAATGTTTTAAAGATATACTGTATTTAAGCTCATTTCATTTATAGTCTCCTTGTGCATACATATCTCTTTAATCCATTCAGTTTGTTTCAGCTTCTCAGATTCCATCTACCTGAAAATTTTTCTGTTGACAACTTTATAGAACAAAAACATTATTTTCTAAATAAAATTAAGTGACATTTAATACCAAAAGAGCATTCACTGTTCTTTTTTCATTTATGTATGCATATGTATAGGTATATGTAAAGAATCTGAGCTAAACACATTTGATACAAATCTCTTGGAAAATAATTCTTTTTTAATATTTTACAGTTTTTCATTTATAAATGTTTGAGTTTACTTACTGAGCTTAAGCTAAACTGATACATTATTCATGTTAGTGAAGCACATAAATAATGTTGATTTTTTTATCTCCAAAAGATCTTTTTACAAATTTGCTAGGATGAAGGCTATAACTCATTCCCAATGTATTATTAACTCATTAGAACAGGAAATTTATAAGAATCTTTGCTTAGCTCAAGGGAGAATGTGTGTAACATTTTGTCATAGGTAAGGTGAATGCTAAATATACCCAGACACATTAGAACAAGGAGAAATTACTCAACATTTTAAAAGATAACTCCTGAAATCTCTTATAACTGGTTGTTCCATTGCATATTAGCTCTCTATAAACTTGGCCTTCCAGCATGAGAACATTTAATTTATTTTGCAAAATAAACTTGTCGGAGTGCCTGGGTGGCTCAGTCGTTAAGCGTCTGCCTTCAGCTCAGGTCATGATCCCAGGGTCCTGGGATCAAGCCCTGCATCTGGCTCCCTGCTCGGCGGGAAGCCTGCTTCTCCCTCCTCCACTCCCCCTGCTTGTGTTCCCTCTCTAGCTGTCTCTCTCTCTCTCTCTCTGTCAAATAAATAAATAAAATCTTAAAAAAAAAAAACACAAAATAAACTTGTCAACACGATAACTGGAAAAAGGAACCATGTTCCTAACATTCTCATTGTTATCTGTCCTGTCAAAACCCATCATTTTTCTCATGTAGTCCAAATTCCAAGCCCTTCCATACTATCTTTAAAATAGTCAAAAGTCAGAAACATCTGTAGTCATTCAGAGTGCTGTTCACTGTATCCTTAAAGAATCTACCATGTGCAGTTTGGCAGAACAAATTGGTCATATCCAGAGTAGGAAAAGGAATAAGGAAGATGAAGACTGATGGTATCAAATATAAAGTTCCAAGTAACCATACATTCATTTTGCAAACATTTATCTAAAATTTATTCTGTGCTAAGCACTTCCTAGCTACTATAGATACAGAAAGGAGTGGAATGCAGTCCCTATGCTCAAGAGACATGTAAGTAACTAAAAAATGCACTAGTATGATTCTAGCTGTAAATTAGATAATATCTATAGCTTGGATAGCAGAGCCCATGACACATGAAATACCCTCAATAAATATTAGGGTATTATTACATATAATACTATAAGCATAGTTATATTATATATTCACATATATTATATGCCATGTATATGCTATTTTTATGCTATTATTATTATTATTATTATTAAAAGCAGAGGGGTTTTTTTGAAGTTATGAAAGGCAAGAAATGTGTTATAATTAGGATGAGGAAGGAAAGTCACCAAAGTTCTCATAAAATGGTTAAAAAATTAGGTGGATCTTCAGACATAAATCAGAGAATATTAATATAAAAATGAGGACTAGAATTTTAAACTAGACAAATAAGCAGTATTTCACTTTATGTGGGAAAGAGGAGCTTGTGTCCTAAATCCTGAATTTTAGAAGGCCAACCTCATCCTTCCTCAGGTCATACTACTTGCCACCCAAAGCACAAACCTCATGTTTTAGGCCATGCTCTGGATACACAGGTTATTGGAGTTCCCAAGTACTGTCCCTTATTCCACCTTCATTCTCCTGAGTGTGGACTGTACCACATTATTATATTATTAAGTGGTAGTTAAGGGTTGTTTTTTTGTGAGGTGTTTGGTTAGAGACTGATTTAGTGGACTGGGTTGTTCAGATGTATAGGATTCAAAACATGGACCAAGAATGAGGGTTTAGGGTAATTTTTCTTTGTGCTACCACATTCCGGGGTAGAATTCTGAGGGAAGAATTCTAAAATCGAATTGAGACTTCAAAATCATTATTAAATTATTTTTGTCAAAGAAAGAAGATCTACTTAACAGTTTGATAATCAATTTGCAGTTTTTAACTATTTAGATACATGCACTTTTTTAACTATTTTTAACTATTCAGGTAGGTGGACCTCCATTTGGATGCTTGGCCCAGGACCTGAAAAAGGGATGGGTTTAGGTCATAAACCCTCCCAAAAAGTTGTTCACATCTGGTGTATTGATCTATAGAACAGAAAAATAGAAAAGAGAAATGAATAGTGGGGAGAAAATGGTGACTAGAACAGTGACATTAAAGTCAGATCACAAAAGACTGGTGCTAAGGAGTATGAGCTTTATCCTCTAGAGTGGTGTGGTAGGCAAAATAATGGCCTCCCAGGATACCTACATCCAAACCCCTAGAAACTGGGAATGTTACCTTACATGGCAAAAGGGATTTTGAAGATGTGATAAATTTACAGATTTTGAGATGAGGAGATTATCCTGGAATATCCAGAGTGTTCTAATCCAATTACATAAATTCCTAAAAGCTGAAAACCTTCTGGGGCACCTGCGTGGCTCAGTCAGTTAAGTGTCTTAAGCTCAGGTCATGATCCCAGAGTCCTGGGATCAAGCCCCACATTAGGCTCCCTGCTCAGTGGGGAGCCTGCTTCTCCCTCTCCCTCTGCTCCTCCCCACCCCGCTCGTGCTCTCTCTCTCAAATAAATAAATAAAATCTTAAAAAAATAAAATCTAACTTATAAATAAAATCTTAAAAAAAAAAAAAAAACTGAAAACCTTCCCCAGATATGTTCAGAGATGGAGATATAGAAATAGACGAATGAGGGGGACTCAGCATTGCTGGCTTTGAAGTGGGAGGAAGGGACAATGAGCCAAGGAGGCAAGTGGACTCTAAGAGCTAAAAAGGACAAAACACAGAATTCTCTCCTGAAGCTTCCAGAATGCAATGCAGCCCTGCTTATGCCTTGATTTTAGCCCCTAAGACCCATGACAGATTTCTTCCCTCCAGATAATAAATGACTGTTATTTTAAGCCTCTAAATTCTTGTTAATTTGTTACAGCAGTGATAGAAAAGGCAGCATAATATAGGCAGCATCACTGAAAGTGTTTCCAGGAAATCTTATTAGGAGTTTAAAAGTAATAAATTCCTGTTGTAACCTTTAGGAATTATTTTGTCACAAATAATAAGACTGCCTGACAAATAGCGGCTTACGTAAGTGGCATATTTTTCTGATCTAACAAGAGGTCCAGAGTAGAACTGTGGGCTGGAGGAGCTGTGCAAGGACACAGGACCCTTCTATTTTTCTGTTCTACCATCCCAACAATTTAATTGCATGTTCATGGTCACAAGATGGCTGTTTATGTGTCATGTCTGTGTCCAAGACAGGGGAAAAAAAAAAGAAAGAAAAAGAAAGAAAAGAGAAAGAAAGAAAGAAAGAAAGAAAGAAAGAAAGAAAGAAAGAAAGAAA
>NW_022589777.1:1417559-1433633 GCF_004348235.1 Phoca vitulina
AAAGAAAGAAAGAAAGAAAGAAAGAAAGAAAGAAAGAAAGAAAGAAAATGGAGGGAGCATGCCAACAGAGGAGGTTCTCCTTTCAAGAATATTCTGTCCAGAAGCTCTACCCATAAATTTCATTGGTCAGGACTGGCTTACTTAGCCAACTCCTAGGTAAAAGGAAGTAGCAGAAGATTAGTATTTTATGTAGAGACATTGCCAGAGTTCTGATGGTAAGGAGGAAGTAGAAAGGGAAGATATTGGGAAATAATGCAGGTTTCCCAATTGCAGGACTTCTGAAAGCCTCTCATAAGTTAGTGTACATTGAGACACTCCAAGAAAGATATACAGAATTCCCCAAACTTATCTGAATAAGGATAATCAGTTTATTTATTTTCATATGGAGGAAGACCTCACCAGGGCAGTGTATAGCATTGCTTGTAAAGCACCATTATGGGGAAAGAGTCATCAAAGGATTCTGAACAGGGAAAGAACCTGATCCAATATCACTCTCATAGCAGGATGGCCATGGGCAACAGGAAGATATCTCTGTGTATATCCTATGCTTATGCTATTTCAAGGTGCAAGCTCAGCCCCAGGCACAAGAGGGGGACCAAATATTCCCTAGCATTAGGTTAGGGCAGTAAATGCTTTAAAGTTCTCAGAATCTTCTCTCTTAAAATGTATACAATGGTTCAACAATATAAAGTATTAATTGAATAATTGATTCAATTTCCAAGAATCTAAAGAAACTAATTTTCTTTGTCTTAGTTAAAGCTTTTAGGAAGACAATACTCTAATCATGATTTTTTTCCATTAAAGTAGAAAATAACCCTAGAGAACATTGAATGAATCCTTAGTAGTATTTGTTATTATTATTTATTTAAGAGAGAGAGAGCACAAGTGGGGGTGGACAGACGGGCAGAGGGAGAGGGAGAAGCAGATTCCCTGCTGAGCAGGGAGCCCAATGTTGGACTCCATCCCAGGACCCTAAGATCATGACCCAAGCTGAAGGCAGACGCTTAACTGACTGAGCCACCCAGGCATCTATGAACCCTTAGTAGTTGAGGAGAGAACTCATATCCAGATGTTAGGCAACATGCTTACGATTACACAACTGTCTGATGGTGACCTAAGGACTAGAGCCTAGTTCCCTTATTACCCTGAATAATCGTTTTCCTATTATTAGGTAGGATCATTGGACAGTAAGCTTTTACCTGATGTAGGCATTATATTTCAGGGAATATTATCAGAATGCAGTGTATATGCTCATATGGACTCTTTTCCCTTCTGTAAAATAAAACTATCATCTTCCTCTGCTTCCAAAAAGCTTAAATGGATGAGTTTTGCCGATTCTATATAATGATAATAGGGTTCTAGTTTATTTCAAATATTATCCTGCTTGGAATTAAGCAGAATTACTTAATTCAGTTAACTTGTGTGGACATAGTTACAAATTCAGTAACATATTTTAACATAACATGCTATGTTCATCCCTATGTATTTATTGAGCACTTGCTAAGGACAGAGCCCTCGGCTGGGCACTAGAGATAACAATGTGTGGGACACATGGTTGTCCTCAAAAGAGATTTTACTTTGGGTAGAGAGAGGAAAACCATTCAGAAACTGGCAACTAAACCTGCAAGGCAAGTAGGGTTCAGGAAAAGGAATGGGATTTAGGCACCAAGCAAATCATAAAAAGAATTGCGTTTACTACAGACTAGGGAAGCATCAAAGTCTATCCAGGCCTCAATATGACATCACTGGAACTCAAGAAGACCTACAGAGTACAAGAGAAGAGAAAGAGGAAGAGGAGGAGGAGAAAGGAGAGAGGAAGGAGAAGCAGAGGGGGAGGGGAAGACAAGGGGGAAGGGAAGAAACAGAGGAAGAGGAAGAAGAAGAAGAAGAAAATGATTCCTCCTTTCTCCCAGCAGCACACAGCTGCCCCACTTTTGTGTGCTCCTAATATCCTAGGCACATCCTAGCTTTGCCATTGTTTTAAGACTTTGTAATACTCTGTTTATTTGTGTGTTCAACCAAAGTTGTTTGATCTCATATAGGTAATTAACCAACTGCTCTTCAGTTCTTATCTCTTCCATGCCAAGCAGGGTGCCAGGCATATAGTAAGTACTGGGTCAGTATTAATTAAATGACTTATGAAATGAAATAGTCATCTGAGAGTTTGAGTTTGCATCATATCCCTTGGCACCATTTGATCTGGCAGTTAGGTAAGTCAGGGAGTTACATGCAAACTCCGGTTCACCCTGACTTTCAGTGACCCACCACAGCCAGAGTCTACCTTTCCACACTACTAAGACAGAACCCGTAGTATCAACTATTGATTTTAGTTAATAACAGTGTATCAATATTGGTTCATCAATCATAACAAATGTACTACCCCTCTGTGAAATTTTAATAATAGAGAAAATCGTGGGGAGCTGCTCAATTTTCTATAAACCCAGAACTACTCTAAAAATAAGTCTATTTTTTTAAAAAGATTTATTTATTTGACAGAGAGAGACACAGCGAGAGAGGGAACACAAGCAGGGGGAGTGGGAGAGGGAGAAGCAAGCTTCCCATGGAGCAGGGAGCCCGATGCGGGGCTCGATCCCAGGACCCTGGGACCATGACCTGAGCTGAAGGCTGACTCTTAACGACTGAGCCACCCAGGCGCCCCATAAAAATAAGTCTATTAATTTAAAAAATCTAGTGCACATATGTTTACTTCTGATCTAAAACTTGAGCATGTTGAATTTTGTGGATGTAGTATACTTCAAGTGCATGTTTCTAAATCCGGGATTAGATATCTTAAATTTGACTATATAAAATGTTGCACTTTGTGACAATAACATATTTTTGTTATTACTAGGGTAATTGAAAAACAAGTACAACTAGCAATAAGTTTAAAGTGATACATATTCCCAGGGTGTCTGGGTGCCTCAGTCGTTGAGCGTCTGCCTTCGGCTCAGGTCATGATCCCAGCCCGGCTGGGGTGGAGCCAGACTCCTTGCTTGGTGGGGAGCCTGCTTCTCCCTCTGCCTGTCACTCCCCATGCTTGTGCTCTCTTTCTCTCTCTCTGTCAAATAAATAAATAAAATCTTTTTAAAAAATAAAATAAAATAGTGATATATATTCCCATACAATCTTTATAGTTTGAAGTAGGCACTGGTGCTTTCCTTTTACAGTTGAGGAAACAGGCGTGTAGATTTGAGGTCAAACGTCACACAAACAGCAAGTCAAAATTCAAATGTAGTCATTTTTCTTAACATCCATGCTGTTTTTAACAATATAAAGCATATATATATATATATATATACACATATATATGTATATACACATATAAATATAAGCATAAGTATAAATATAAATATAAATATAAATATAAATATAAATATAAATATAAATATAAATACAAGGAAATTTGGGCCTAACTCTTCAGTTACTTGATAGAAAGCCTGGCTTGCATCCACTATGTACCAGTGAACCCTCTATGTCCTGAAATACTGACTTATTTATTAAACAATATTCTGCCAAAAGGTCACCATTTAAATAATGAAAGCAATAAAGCAATGGACACATTTCTGGATGAAATGCTGTTTGTTAATTCCCCTTGATTTATTCACAGTCATTTCTAACTAATATTTATACCAGAGAGAATTCCCGTTCCAAGCAAGCAGCTATGATTCTAGGAGTGTTAGCCCCCTGATCACCCTCAACTCAGCGCAGAGCTCTAAATGTTATGCGGTGATAATAGACAGATGAATGATCCAGGTGAGATTGCAACAGAGAGTCCTACAGAGAGTGTAGGACTTTCTTCGTCCTAACTTCAGATATGACATTTTTGGCATACTAAACCTTTCCCTACTCAGGGACACCTGGGTGGCTCAATCCGTTAAACATCTGCCTTGGGCTCAAGTCATGATCCCAGGGATCCAGTTCCACATTGGCTCCCTGCTCAGCCGGGAGTCTGCTTCTCCCTCTGCCTGCCACTCCCTCTGCTTGTGTGCGTGTGCTCGCACTCTCTTTCTGACAAATAAATAAAATCTTAAAAAAAACCAACAACTTTCCCTACTTAGTGCAATACATGTGTATTGTAGCCCATGTTCCTGAGGTTCATTTGTCTTGGCTTTTGCATGTGTGACCTTTAAGGACTGGGAATGTCTTTTCTTATCAAGTATTGTTAAAAGAATTTCACCATGACTGAGAAAATGGGAAAATGAAAACAAAACAAGACAACACAGTAATGACAATGCAGAGATAGTCCCAGAAGAACTAACATTACATTTTCAGGTTAAAAAATGTTTCAATCCCAACTTTATGAAAATTGAAGCTTTTGTTATACTCTATATTATTTTATTAATTTCTTCCCTAATAATGGCCTTGCAAAGCAATTATGGAAATGACAGACATAATTTCCAGGCAACAGATCCTGGTAAATACTTGGAATTTTTGTGGTTAACAGTGAGATAGAATATAAATCTTTCTTTTTTCTTTGTTAAAGTACGAATCTATTTTTATTATTATTGAATATTTTCTATAATAGAATTTGAGATCTAGAGTCAAAGTTCTGGGATCTACACAGCACTGCCTCACATACTTTTTAAATTTTTAATTTTTTAAATTTTTATTTAAATTCAATTTAGTTAAACAGTGTACTATTAGTTTCAGGGCTAGAGTTCAGTGATTCATCAGTAGAATATAACACCCAGTGCTCATCATATCAAACGCCCTCCTTAATGCCCATCACCCAGTTACCCCTTCCCCTCACCCACAACCGCTCCAGCAACCCTCATTTTGTTTGCTATAGTTAAGAGTCTCTTATGGTTTGCCTCCCTCTCTGTTTTTATCTTATTTTCCCAAACTTCTTTTTTATGTTGTTTTTTGTCAGAGAGAGAGAGAGAGAGAGAGCACAAGCAGGGGGAGTGGCAAGCAGAGGGAGAAGCAGGCTCCCCGCTGATCAAGGAGCCTGATGTGGGACTCTATCCCAGGACCCTGGGATCATGACCTGATCGGAAGGCAGACGCTTAACTACTGAGCCACCCAGGTGTCCCTCCCAAACTTCTTAATAAGAATTCCTCAGGTGAAACATTTAAACTCTGGCTGTTGGAAGTTAGTTTTCTTACTTTAAAATTTAAATAATGTAACATTGCCTTGAGAAAATATCCAAACCTAGTATCCTAACATTCAAAACCCATTTCTATCCACTTGCTTTCTCCATACTGACCACATTTCTCTTGGTATCACCTCACTCCCAGAGTCCTACTGAGCCAAGAACAGCCAGTTGTACATATTCTCCCACATCCATGGCTCTAGAGCTCAGCTTCCATGAAGACTTTCTCACTCCCTGCCTTCTTGCCTTAATTGTTCTACCTGCTAGCCATTGTCTTTTTTTATTGACCAATTGACTTCTTAATTTCTTTTGTCTTTCAAAACACTCCTCTCAGAAATAATGTAAACCCTCCCTGTAACCCTTTAAACCCTCTCTCCTTTGAGATTTATATCTAAGTGGATGCACTTAGATGCCCAAGTAGCACTCATTCTCTGCTTTTGCCTTCCTAACAACACTCATTTTGTCCTCTTCAAATTCTGGTTTCTCTGATTGCCATTCCTTTTCATTTTAGGATGAGGATGTTTGAGTCAGAGTAGAAGGAAGAGATCTCAGCTGGGAAGGTGATATTCTATATTTGTTTATGGGAGATCATGAGGTGCAGTGGTCTGGATTACTGGAGAGACCTAGGTTCAAATCTCAAACTACTATTTAATGGCTGTGTAGTCTCTAACAAGTTTACTTTCCTGAGTTCTAGTTTTCTAGTATTACAGTGAAGATTGTACAGTCACTTTTTTAAGATTACTATAAGGAGTAATTTTTACTAAAGGTCTAGAATCGTTCTTGGCACCTAAAAAGAGAGATCTTACACATGGAGGTATGGATAATCACTCTTCTGTGTAGAATACTAGAAGTATTTTCAATAAAACCCCTGAATCTTGTAGATCTTTTAGCTGTAATTAATTTTGCTCATCAATCTTTACATTGCTGTTTAGTCCTTTTTGTATCTGATATATAGACAGATACAAAATTATACCATATGTATCATACATGTATATATAATTGTATATAAATAGATATGTAAATATGTATATCCTATACATGGATATATATGGTCATCTCTTTCTTCCCCCTTCTCTCTCTATAAATATATATATTTAAAATATATATTTAAAAATATTTAATATATATATTTAAAACATACATACGTATGTATATGTGTACATATATATATATATGTGTGTGTGTGTGTGTTTTTGGAGATGGTACAGAGAAGTGCACTGTAGTATATGAAGCTCCAGCTCTAGGATGGATGGGGCTGAAATTCCAATTATCTATGGCATCTGTTAGTAGGATAGCCTCAAGCAAGTAACTTAAGACTTCTGAACCTTGTTTTCTCTTTTGAAAGGTTAAGAAGATAGAATGTACCAGCCTGAGTTATTTCTAGGATTTAAGGTGACAATCTACGTGCCATGTGCCTGCAGGTATGTGTGGTGTGTGAGTGTGTATTTCCCCCAGGAACAACAGTTCAGTATTCACTACGTCAGTGTTTGTGATGGCTTCATATAACTACCACAAATAATAAGAATTGCCTATTTATAACTGTACATTAACTGCCCTGAGGATATTATTTACATCTGTATATACCACGGTCCTCTGACAATGCCTATTGTGTATCAAGGATTCGGTTCATTCTTGTGGAAGAAAGCAAAGGAAAAATAGAGGAATGGAGAGAAGAGAGAAGGACAGCAGGGACGGAAGGGAAGATGACTGCATGAAAGATGGCTCTGAAGCTCATCACAGGTTGACATGTGGCTAATGGCTCTTTTCCCATCAAATTTGACTGCTAGCTTTTCATGGAAATGTTCCTTTTTAATACCTTTCATGCTTGGCATCCCGACTCACTGTCCCTTCTTCTGAATGCCAACTAGACCTCCACATGCTTTCATTTTTCTTCTTAAAATATTTGCCGCCATTTATAGCATCACCTTCTTTGTCTCGGTCATCTGTTTTCCCAGTTATGACAAGCTCTTGCTAAATCTGTAAATGAGCTCAGAGGATTCCTTCCTTCAGGATAATTCTTCATCTTCCTCCCTCTGCTTGCACTTCATGCTAGAATTGCTTGTGCCCTGTCTACACATTATTTTTCTTTTCAAGCAAGCTAAGCAAGAGACCAAAGGAGCTATTTAACATGAAGAAGTAAAGCCATTTTGTGATCTATTGGAAATCTTTGACTAAAAGTGATGGTAATAATAACTCTATGAGTAAAATGAGAGCTACATGCTAGGTATCATATTGGACGTTTTATATACTGTTATGGGGTAAATTGCGTCCCCTTAAAATTCATATGTTGAAGTCCTAACCTCTAGTACTTCAAAATGTGACAGTATTTGGAGATAGAGTCTTTACAGAGGTAATTAAGGTAAAATGAAGTTGTAAGGGTAGGCTCTAACCTAATATGACTCATGTCTTTGTAGAAAGAGGACATAAGGACAGACATGCACAGAGAAAAGACCATGGGAAGACAGATGGAGAGAATGGCCATTTAAAAGCCAAGGAGAGGGATTTTAGAAGAAATCAACTCTGTTGACACCTTGATCTTAGAATTCTAATCTCCAGAACTATGCAGAAATAAATTTCTGTTTTTCAGCCCCCACGCTGTGGTACTTTGTTATAGCAGCCCTAGAAAACTAATACGTACACTTCATTCTATTTGTTTCCCACAGCATCCTATAGAGAACAAATAAGCATCATCCTCCCCTTTTTACAGAAGGTGAAAGTAAGGCTCAAAAATAACATCTGAAGGATGCCATTCGAAGCAGAAAATTCACCCACTTATGAATGTAATTAAATAGCAACAAGAATCTGAAACAATATGTTTGTAGTCCGATCCTCATATATTAAATATGCATTCTAGTTCCCTGTGTTATTTACTAAACTGATTCTAATTGTCTATTTTGTGCCAGGCTTTGTGATCGGTGCTGAGGATCCAGAGAGAACTAAAACACAGTTCTTGGCCTGCAGAAGCTCTTGGCCTTTTAGAGAAGATGCACACAAAATACATTCATTCATTCAATATACTGTATTGGATATATTCACTACATCTAATTGTCACAAGTCTAGACACAGACATGCGTAACTCTGCTGAGGAGAAATAAAAGCCTTACAAGTGGACATGTGGGCCTGCAGCCCTACAGTTGCAGTCATGCTCCCCAAGTTCTCATGGCCCTGCCAGCCCCTCCCAGATGGCTTCCCAGAATTTTGACCCAGCCTCCACCAGCATTGCCACCACCCACAAAGGAGCCAGAGCACTGCCCACTCCAAGGGCATGAAGCTACAGCTGGAGCTGAGGATGTCTGGTGAACAAGGAATTTCCATCTCCCCTGAATCAGACAACCTTTTCAAATGGGTGGGGGCCATCCACAGAGCAGATGGCACCATATATGGAGATCTGAGGCAGAAGCTCTCCCCGGAGTTCCGCAGTGGCTACCCTTAAAACACATCCACGGTGCAATTCCTCACATCCCACTACCACCCCAACATGCCCACCCAGGGTGACATCTGCCTGGACATCCTGGAGGACAAGTGGCACCCTGTAGAAATGTCAGGACCATCCTGCTATCCATCCAGAGCCTGCTAGGAGAACCCAACATTCATAGCCCTTTGAACACACATGCTGCTGAGCTCTGGGGAAAAAACAAACAAAAAAACCACAACCTTTAAAAAGTATCTGCAAGAAACCTACTCAAAGCAGGTCTTCAGCCAAGAATGCCGACTTGTCCAGCATCTCTCCTTGTGTTGTCTCTGGCTTTTCCTCAGACGATCTGTCCTCTCCTTTATTTCTATATAGGACTGTATCTTAACCTGTGCTGTCATTTTTGTTCTCTGTTTTTTTTTTTTTAAATCAAGTTTCCAGTTGAACCCTTTGATAAATAATACTAAATAAATACATTCTGGGATTTAAAAAAATAAAATAAAAGGCCTTACAGATAAAATAATGACTCATCTGAGCCTTGAAGCATGAGGTGGTGTGAGAGAACAATGGCTGATGGCTTCTCAAATGGAGAAAAGGACCTATGTTAGTGTTTCGTCACTAGCTGGGCAAATACACAGATAACCAGAGAAGTGTGAACTGAGGCACACCTGAGCCATTTCAGTTTTCATCCAGACTAGCCTTGTCCTGACATGTTGCTTCCCTGAACACAGCATGGTTACTGTTTCCAGCAGAGTTACCTGCAAAGAGTGAAAACCCCGTCAATCCTGATGACAGACTGACTAACTGAACAACTGGCTTATACTCGCCCATTTATTTTTAATCTGAGCTGATAATACTACCAAGCTCTTCCCTTGGGAATGTATATGAAGATAAATGAGGTAATCAATGCCATAGGGTTCTGAACTCCTTAGGAGAAAAATGTTACAATAAATTTACAGTTATATTATATATTCTTTAATAAATATTTGATTGGATGTGCATAGAATATCTATGATCCCTTAAGAGATTTAGAGGAAGATAGCCAAGAAAAGACCTATAAGCCTTAAACTGCCCAAATCCCAGAAGATGATTTAAGAAATGCAATAAGTAAGTAGGTTGACCTATTTCTCATTTTAAGGACAGAAATAAAATTACCATTCCTATGCAGGAAAAGGCTTCCTTCCATGGTAAGTATGAGCAGTATTAACACCAACCTTTCTCTTCCTTTAGAAACATTTCTAAGTTGAGTTTAGTATGAAAGAAGCTCAAACAAATACAAAAATAAAACCATGGAAAGTAATTATAGTAACAGGCCCTTGACTAACAAGTCTAGTCACTTTCATGCTGTCCCTCAGTCAGGGTATACTGTGAAAAAAGCAAGAGCATTGAAGTCATAATGAGTGGTGTTACATTCCTTTCTCTTCCAATTATAGGCCTTCTGACCTTGGACAAGTGAGTTACAACTCTTTGTGCTTTGGTGCGCTCATCCATAAAATAAAGACATTAATAGCCAATGTACAGATTTGTTGCGAGCACCCAACAAAATAATTTTTTTTCAAACACCTAGAACTCCAGCCAAGGTATAGCAGATGGTTGCCAAATGTTATATGTTGTGCTTTCCACCAAATGTGTGGTTTCTAACAGCCATGGCATTAGACTAAACCTAAGGACTTTAATGATGACATATTAAACAGTGATTATGTTATTATCTTATTTTTTTCTTTTTTATCTTATTTAATCCTCAATAACCTCCTATAGCATAGATACTAGTACTATTACTATTTTATAGATGAGAAAACTGGGCTTTAGAGAGGTTAACTGACTCACCAGATTTAGAATGTTTATAAATGGCAGATGTGGGACTTCACACCAACATTAATATAGAAGACCATGCTTTAAAGTCACCCAGAAAAAAAAAAAGTCACCACCAGAAGCAACTGTGTGTGCGTGTGTGTGTGTGTGTAACTCAACCCAAGTAAACATTTAGTCTAATTCCTGTTGAATGATAATGATATTTATTATATCTCACATTTCTATGACATTTATATTTTATAAGTTGTTTTGCTTTCTGGTTTTCTGTTTGTTTTTGGGGTTTTCTTTTGCATAAGACAAACTAAGAAGTAGGGGTGAAGAAATCACTTTCCTCATCTTTTATGGGATAAAAGTGATTCTCAGAGAATAAGTAACTCTACCTTATTTTTATATATACACTATACCAAAACAATGTAGTTCTGCTTTTAATTAATTAACATCTTTTAACTTTTTAACATCTCTTAACTGCCAGATCTCTGCGATGAATTAGCAATTGTTGGGAAAGTATTCCATAACCTCACACATTAGTGTTATATGTGGGGTAATGCTGCTAGGCTGTGGGGCAAAAGTCCTGGCCAGAAACTTCATCTGAGCTGGGACTAACCTAGTGAATTTAGGCAAATCACTTATTTATGCTCAGTGTCACCTTCTCAGGTAAAAATGGGTATAAAACTTTCATCTCTGTATCTTACTTGACCAGAGTGGAAGTAGCAGCCCCATCACCAGCAGCTATGCCCCACCCCGCCTTGGCTCAGGTCTACCTCAGGCTCCTCAACTAACTTGGTTCTCTCTTTATCCCAGTGCTTTATGTTTACAGTTTCTTGTTCTCTCTATCCTTTAGGATTGGTTACCTATTTAGACTACATCCATAGTTTGGTTTTAATTTTTCTCCAGTTTCTGTGTATCAAATTATTCCCAAATGCATGTACTGCAGCCTGTGGGTACTTCTCAGTCCATACTAAGTTCAGCCTGAGGAAAATGTAGTACAGCAAAGTCAAAAGTATGGACTGCTTCTTGACTGGGAGAATGACCTGTACAGAATATAAAAGAGACAAAGGGAAGTGAAAGATAGAAAAAGAGCAAAGCTCAGAAGTTAATGGGAGAAAACTATGAGGAAAATATGGGTATAGGATGGCCATGTTCTCCCCTGGGGAGACAGTAAGAGCAGAATGTTCAGGAGACAGATGTGCTTGCAAAATTTTACGTGACCCAAACATTTCCAAACACCCTGAAGATCACTAACAGACTTTGTGGGAGTTCCTGAAATATAGGCATATCATGTTTTATTCTCAATTGTGTCTGTGGTAACTGGAGCAATACACTGATGGTGGGGTGTGGAAGATATTAGTTGAAAGGGAAACCTACCCTTCCTCCCAAAGAATGTTTCTCAGTTCTGTAAAATGTAATTAATTATTACCAATACCTAAATATTAATGCCCTAAACATTTCTATCCTTTTTACTTGTGTGGGAAAAATAGAGACAGATTCCAACAATTTAGATTCAGATAACCCATTACTGAAAAGAAAAGAGTAGAAACATGAAGTCTGAGTTAAAAACAAAATTAAAGAAATGAATATAGGTTTCATGTAGTTATGGTTCCAAGTTTGATGAGAATAAGCACAGGAATAGGTTGATGTGTCTGTGAAACATCACCTCTCTTATTCAGTATGATTTCATGGCAGTCAACACAACATGTTTTATAAATTCTAAGATGGACATTTTTATTTTTTAACACTTCTGAAATTGGGTTGCATCTTAAAATTGATGGCATGAATTGGCTTAATTAGCAGCATTTTTAACGATACATAAAGTAGCACTGAATCTTAAAACCAATAGT
This sequence comes from Phoca vitulina, assembly GCF_004348235.1. Lineage (NCBI taxonomy): Eukaryota > Metazoa > Chordata > Mammalia > Carnivora > Phocidae > Phoca > Phoca vitulina. Next base: position 1,429,714 of record NW_022589777.1, read on the forward strand.
ATCTTAGAGTCAATGAATCATGTTAATAAACGAATGGTGAATGAGCATTTGAATGACACAGAAAAAAAAAAAAACCTTATAATTCATTACAAAATTTCAGCCAATAATTCTCAAACTTAGAAGTACATCAGAATCATCGGGGGTGGGGGGGTTACTATAATACAGACTGCTACCTCCCCTCCTCTGCCAGAGCTTCAGATTCAGTACCTTGTATTTGATGCCACTGGTCTGAAAACCACTGCTCTAGGTCATTTAAGGAAAAAAAATGTCTTTTTTTTAAGATTTTATTTATTTATTTGACAGAGAGAGAGTGAGAGCGCACAAGCAGGGGGAGGGTCAGAGGCAGAGGGAGAAGCAGGCTCCCTGCTGAGCAAGGAGCCCGATGTGGGGCTGGAGCCCCATGTGGGTCTCGATCCCAAGACCCTGGGATCATGATCAGAGCCAAAGGCAGATGCTTAACTGACAGAGCCACTCAGGTGCCCCTTGTTTTATTTTTTCATTTCAGTTTTTACCACTACTAATTTAAAAATTTCAGTTAGACTTTTATGGCATCACACCTAGAAAATTATCACTGCTTTCTAAATTCTCTGCTTACTGCCATGCTTTCCTCATTCAGAACCAACTTTTTCAGAAATAACAGTTATCATCTGTTGTTCCTCCTCAACCCCCCCCCCCACACACATAGGCTTAGTTTATAATTGAAGGTTATTCATAGACCTTAATCTTCCTGATCTAATCTACTTCCCTAAATAGTTTGACCATATATTCATCCCAAGAAAATTTTATCAACTGGTTCCCCAATATGTCAACTTTCCAACCAGATGCCTTTGCACTTACTTGTTGCTCACCTAAAAAGTGAAGGCTTACTTTACTCCAGCACAGACAACTTTTCAGACTCAGCTCTAACACCATCTCCTGTTTCCAGTTTTTTCTTGAATACCCCAAAAGAGATATGATTTGTGTTGAGGCTCATTAACATTATCCTATAGTGTATATTACATAATTGTTATGTGGGTGTGCTTAGTTCTTACCTCATCTAGAGTATGATCATCTTACACTGAAATCGTATCTTATTTTATAGCATTTTTCCTTGAATGATTAACAGAATTCTTTTTTTTTCACTTTTTTTTAAATTTTTTTATTGTTATGTTAATCCCCATACATTACATCATTAGTTTTAGATATAGTGTTCCATGATTCATTGTTTGTGCATAACACCCAGTGCTCCATGCAGAACGTGCCCTCCTCAATACCCATCACCAGGCTAACCCATCCTCCCACCCCCCTCCCTCTAGAACCCTCAGTTTGTTTTTCAGAGTCCATCGTATCTCATGGTTCTTCTCCCCCTCCGATTTCCCCCCCTTCATTCTTCCCCTCCTGCTACATTCTTCTTCTTCTTTTTTTCTTTCTTAACATCTATTGCATTATTTGTTTCAGAGGTACAGATCTGAGATTCAACAGTCTTGCACAATTCACAGCGCTTACCAGAGCACATACCCTCCCCAGTGTCCATCACCCAGTCACCCCATCCCTCCCACCCCACCCCCCACTCCAGCAACCCTCAGTTTGTTTCCTGAGATTAAGAATTCCTCATATCAGTGAGGTCATATGATACATGTCTTTGTCTGTTTGACTTATTTCGCTCAGCATAATACCCTCCAGTTCCATCCACGTCGTTGCAAATGGCAAGATCTCATTCCTTTTGATGGCTGCATAATATTCCATTGTATATATATACCACTTCTTCTTTATCCATTCATCTGTTGATGAACATCTTGGCTCTTTCCACAGCTTGGCTATTGTGGACATTGCTGCTATAAACATCGGGGTGCACGTACCCTTCCGGGTCCCTACTTTTGTATCTTTGGGGTAAATACCCAGTAGTGCAATTGCTGGATCATATGGTAGCTCTATTTTCAACTTTTTGAGGAACCTCCATACTGTTTTCCAGAGTGGCTGCACCAGCTTGCATTCCCACCAACAGTGTAGGAGGGTTCCCCTTTCTCCGCATCCCCGCCAACATCTGTCATTTCCTGACTTGTTAATTTTAGCCATTCTGACTGGTGTGAGGTGGTATCTCATTGAGGTTTTGATTTGGATTTCCCTGATGCCGAGCGATATTGAACACTTTTTCATGTGTCTGTTGGCCGTTTGGATGTCTTCTCTGGAAAAATGTCTGTTCATGTCTTCTGCCCATTTCTTGATTGGATTCTTTGTTCTTTTGGTGTTGAGTTTGATGAGTTCTTTATAGATTTTGGACACTGGCCCTTTATCTGATATGTCATTTGCAAATATCTTCTCCCATTCTGTCAGTTGTCTTTTGGTTTTGTTGACTGTTTCCTTTGCTTTGCAAAAGCTTTTTATCTTGATGAAGTCCCAATAGTTCATTTTTGCCCTTGCTTCCCTTGCCTTTGGCGATGTTTCTAGGAAGAAGTTGCTGCGGCTGAGGTCGAAGAGGTTGCTGCCTTTGTTCTCCTTTAGAATTTTGAGGGACTCCTGTCTCACATTGAGGTCTTTCAACCATTTGGAGTCAATTTTTGTGTGTGGTGTAAGGAAATGGTCCAGTTTCATTCTTCTGCATGTGGCTGTCCAATTTTCCCAACACCATTTGTTGAAGAGACTGTCTTTTTTCCATTGGACATTCTTCCCTGCTTTGTCGAAGATGAGTTGACCATACAGTTGAGGGTCCATTTCTGGGCTCTCTACTCTGTTCCATTGATCTATGTGTCTGTTTTTGTGCCAGTACCATACTGTCTTGATGATGACAGCTTTGTAGTAGAGCTGGAAGTCTGGAATTGTGATGCCGCCAGCTTTGCTTTTCTTTTTCAACATTCCTCTGGCTATGCGGGGTCTTTTCTGGTTCCATACAAATTTGAGGATTATTTGTTCCATTTCTTTGAAGAAAGTGGATGGTATTTTGATGGGGATTGCATTGAATGTGTAGATTGCTCTAGATAGGATTGACATCTTCACAATATTTGTTCTTCCAATCCATGAGCATGGAACGTTTTTCCATTTCTTTGTGTCTGCCTCAATTTCTTTCATGAGTATTTTATAGTTTTCTGAGTACAGATCCTTTGCCTCTTTGGTTAGATTTATTCCTAGGTATCTTATGGTTTTGGGTGCAATTGTAAATGGGATCGACTCCTTCATTTCTCTTTCTTCTGACTTGTTGTTGGCGTATAGGAATGCCACTGACTTCTGTGCATTGATTTTATATCCTGCCACTTGACTGAATTCCTGTATGAGTTCTAGCAGTTTTGGGGTGGAGTCTTTGGGATTTTCCACATAAAGTATCATATCATCTGCAAAGAGTGAGAGTTTGACTTCTTCTTTGCCAATTTGGATGCCTTTGATTTCTTTTTGTTGTCTGATTGCTGTGGCTAGGACTTCCAATACTATGTTGAATAGCAGTGGTGATAGTGGACATCCCTGCCGCATTCCTGACCTTAGGGGGAAAGCTCTCAGTTTTTCCCCATTGAGAATGATATTCGCTGTAGGTTTTTCATAGATGGCTTTTATGATATTGAGGTATGTAGCCTCTATCCCTATACTCTGAAGAGTTTTGATCAAGAAAGGATGCTGTACTTTGTCAAATGCTTTTTCTGCATCTATTGAGAGGATCATATGATTCTTGTTCTTTCTTTTGTTAATGTATTGTATCACGTTGATTGATTTGCGGATGTTGAACCAACCTTGCAGCCCAGGGATAAATCCGACTTGGTCGTGGTGAATAATCCTTTTAATGTACTGTTGGATCCTATTGGCTAGTATTGTGGTGAGAATTTTTGCATCCATGTTCATCAGGGATATTGGTCTGTAATTCTCCTTTTTGATGGGGTCTTTGTCTGGTTTTGGGATCAAGGTAACGCTGGCCTCATAAAATGAGTTTGGAAGTTTTCCTTCCATTTCTATTTTTT
>NW_022589777.1:1433643-1611977 GCF_004348235.1 Phoca vitulina
TGTTTCTTTGCTTTTGTTATTAATTGCCTTATATAATTGGCTGCTCCCATGTTAGGGGCATAGATATTTACAATTGTTAGATCTTCTTGTTGGATAGACCCTTTAAGTAGGATATACTGTCCTTCCTCATCTCTTATTACAGTCTTTGGTTTAAAATCTAATTTGTCTGATATAAGGATTGCCACCCCAGCTTTCTTTTGGTGTCCATTAGCATGGTAAATGGTTTTCCACCCCTTCACTTTCAATCTGGGGGTGTCTTTGGGTCTAAAATGAGTCTCTTGCAGACAGCATATCGATGGGTCTTGTTTTTTAATCCAATCTGATAGCCTGTGTCTTTTGATTGGGGCATTTAGCCCATTTACATTCAGGGTAACTATTGAAAGATAGGAATTTAGTGCCATTGTATTGCCTGTAAAGTGACTGTCACTGTATATTGTTTGTGTTCCTTTCCGGTCTATGTTGCTTTTAGGCTCTCTCTTTGCTTAGAGGACCCCTTTCAATATTTCTTGTAGGGCTGGTTTCGTGTTTGCAAATTCCTTTAGTTTTTTTTGTCCTGGAAGCTTTTTATCTCTCCTTCAATTTTCAATGACAGCCTAGCTGGATATAGTATTCTTGGCTGCGTATTTTTCTCATTTAGAGCTCTGAATATGTCCTGCCAGTCCTTTCTGGCCTGCCAGGTCTCTGTGGATAAGTCTGTTGCCAATCTAATGTTTCTACCATTGTAGGTTACATATCTCTTTTCCCAAGCTGCTTTCAGGATTTTCTCTTTGTCTCTGAGACTCATAAGTTTTACTATTAGATGTCGGGGTGTTGACCTATTTTTATTGATTTTGAGAGGGGTTCTCTGTGCTTCCTGGATTTTGATGCCTGTTTCCTTCCCCAAATTAGGGAAGTTCTCTGCTATAATTTGCTCCATTATACCTTCTGCCCCTCTCTCTCTTTCTTCTTCTTCTGGGATCCCAATTATTCTAATGTTTTTTCATCTTATGGTATCGTTTATCTCTCGAATTCTGCCCTCGTGATCCAGTAGTTGTTTATCTCTCTTTTTCTCAGCTTCTTTATTTTCCATCATTTGGTCTTCTATCTCACTGATTCTTTCTTCTGCCTCATTTATCCTAGCAGTTAGCACCCCCATATTTGATTGCACCTCATTAATAGCCTTTTTGATTTCTACTTGGTTAGATTTTAGTTATTTTACTTCTCCAGAAAGGGTTTCTCTAATAACTTCCATGCTTTTTTCAAGCCCAGCTAGTTTGTTTAAAGTGATGATTCTGAACTCTAGATCTGACAACGTATTAATGTCTGTATTGAGTAGGTCCCTGGCAGTCGGTACTACCTCTTGTTCTTTTTGTTGAGGTGACTTTTTCCGTCTTGTCATTTTGTGCAGAGGAGAATAGATTAATGAGAGAACAAAATGCTAGCAGGGTAACAACGTCCCCAGAAAATATACTCTAAACAAATCAGAAAAGACCTGAAGCAGTGGGAAAAGAAAGGGAAAGAGAAAAAAGAAAAAGAAAGAAAAAAAGAAAAAAGATAAAGATAAAGATAAAGATAAAAACAAACAAAAACAGAACAAAACAAAACAAAACAAAAACAGAATGTGATCAAATATGATCAGGCTGGTTTATAGACCAGTGCCACACACTAGATTTTGGGTGTATTTTGGTCTGTTAAAAGAAAGTGCCTCCCAAAATTTTAAAGAAAGAAAAAACTTATATATGTACAAAAATAAGGTTTGATATGATGAAGGGATGGAATATGACTGTAAAGATGGAAATTATAAAAAATTTTATAAAAGGATTTGATAAGTTGTTTGAAAAAAGAAGGAAGAGGATTTAAAAAAAAAAAAAAAAGAAAAAAGGGAGAGAATGTGATCAGGCAGGGGAGTAGAAAAAAACCATACACTAGATATTTAGAGTATATTTTGATCTGTTAGAAGAAACTATCTCAAAATTTTAAAGAGAGAACAACTTATATATATATATATGCCAAAAATATGGGTAACTACTATGAAGGGATAGAATATGACTCTAAAAATGAAAAATAAAAATGTTTTTATAAAAAAGGGATTGATAAGATGGTTGAAAAAGGGAAAAAGAAAAATTCAAAAAAAAAAAAAAGAAAAGAAAAAAGAAAAAAAGACAGTTAAAAAAATAATTTACTTTGAAAGACTAAAGAATCATAGTAAAAAAGCCATGAATTCTATGTGCAGTATTCCCCTAGCGCTGGAGTTCTGCCATTCTCACTGATCGGTAAACCTGGTCTTGGCTGGCTGTTCTCGCTGATCTTCTGGGGGAGGGGCCTGTTGCCGTGGTTCCCAAATGTCTTTGCCGGAGGCGGAATTGCCCCGCCCTTGCCCGGTCCGGACTAAGTAATCAGCTCGGGTTTGCTCTTGGGAGCTTTTGTTCCCTGCAAGCTTTCCGTACAGCTTTGGAGGCGGAGAGTGAAAATGGCGGCCTCCCAGTCTCCGCCCCGGAGGAGCCGAGAACTCAGGGTCCCGCTCCTCAGTGCGCCCCCAGAGAAAAGCAGTCACTCCCGTCTCCCCGGTCTCCGGCCGCAGTCCATGCTCACCCGGCCTGTGACCGCGCGTTTCTATCTCTGGCACCCGACCCGTGTGGAGTCTCCAAACCCAGCAGATCCCTGTAGTGCGCTCCCGCGCCACTCCCCCCGGGGGGAAGAAGGTGAGTCTCCCCGGATCTGCCGCTTGTTGGGTCCCTGCTGGAGGAGCAGTGGCCCGACTGTGACGCGGATCACGGTTCATGGCAACCCCGAGCTGAGAGCCCGCGCCTGGGCTCCATCTCTGCAGCCGGCTTCCCCACTCCGATCCCTGGGAGCTCTGCCGCACTCAGGCACCCCCGGTCTTTTTGTGACCCCGAGGGTCCTGAGACCACACTGTCCCGCGAGGGTTCCACCCCCCGCTTAGCCACCAGAGTGACGTCCCTCAGCGGAGCCGACTTCTAAAAGTTCCGATTTTGTGCTCCGCGGCTCTATCACTTGCCAGAAGCGGCCAATGGAGGCCCCTCCCCCGCTGTCTGTCCTCCCTAATATCGCCTCGGATTCACTTCTCCGCACGTCCTACCTTCCAGAAAGTGGTCAGAGAGTTGTTGCTATTCTTTTCTTCGATCTCCTGTTGAGTTTGTAGGTGTTCAGAATGGCTTAATCCCTATCCAGCTGAATTCCTGAGAGGTGACGAAATCCAGGTCTCCTACTCCTCCGCCATCTTGCTCCACCCTCGATTAACAGAATTCTTATCACATAGTTAGGACTCAATGAAAGATGTTAAATGGAAGTATATTTGGAATTAAGCTATATTTTCAAGTAAATTAGTGTTTTCAGACTAATATACAAGTGGTCAATGTATATATGTGGTTCTATTTGACTCAATGAAAGGTTACTAAATATTATGTGGAATTTATTATCTAAGGCATCAAAAAGAACAGAGACAGAAAATATACAGGATCAATTTGGCAGTACATATATTTATTGAACACCTGTAACTTGTTACGTACATGTAAGAAACTCAGAGTAAAAGGCTAATTATACTCTACCAAGGCACAATGTTTTGCAGAAGCCTGTGAAAATATTCTATTGAGTTAGAGCCTTAGTACTGCTCCTTATAATATTCCACTGAGGTTGAAACAAAGAGCTATACAAAAAGAATTAAATCACACTCACTGGGGCCAGAGGAAAGATGGTCCCCTCCAGACATGAAAGGAGGCAAGTGCATTTCAGAAATAAATGACTTTACATAGGCGCACAGGCCTCTTGAGGGTGGAGTAGGCACTCCAGCTGGAAAGCTCTCAGACTAAATCAGACAGCAAAAGGTCATGACTGACAAAAAGGGAATCTCTTCTAACTTCATTTTTTTTTTTTTTTACATTTGTCAACCTTAATAAGAAACTACTTGAAGCCTCTTCGTGACTAACTCAGTTTCAAGTGTAAATTGAAGACAGGCCAAGACAGTGTTATGGATCAAAAATTTTGGTAAACACATACTTGTCTTTCATATCAGCACTCTTAATTAAATAATTTTAAAGCATTTTATTTGAAAACTGCACAGGAAAAAAGGAAACATCCTAAGGCACATTATCTGCTTGTTCTAATACCTATTAAGATTCCTACATGAACTTTATATGGCAGAAGCTCTCAAGTAGCAAGAAGAAAGGGGAAATTTCATGGATATGGAAAATTCTAGACATACAGTTTTTAAATTTATATTGACCTAATTAACCTTTTAGAAATCATTACTTGTCTAATCCATATCAGACGAAATCTTATTTACTGATAAAAAACTGAGATACAGACAAGTCACACGGCCAACAACTGGAAGTACTCAAACCCATTTCTTCTAGCTGCCAGTTCTCTTTATATGCCTGGCACCCCATCCTTCTAAATGCTAAGCATCACTTTTCTGGATGTCTCCAACATTGCATTACTTATTTTTAAATCTGTGTTTCTTCGATTAGGAACACTAAATGTTTTATTTGAAGAATTGTATTTTTGTCAGGTTTCCAAAAGACATCCTTCTGAGAATGTTTGTATGTTGTATTTGGAGGTGATTGTTGTCCTGCATTCAGTTATTTTAAATTATTGTTGCAAAGTCTACTCTACCCTTAGTAAATAAATCTCTGCTAAAAATAATTTTAAAGTCAAAGAAATCTGAATATGAAAGGGTATTGTTAAAGATTCCAAATGGGAAACATCAAAGTCATAAAAATTATTTTTTTTAAAGATTTTATTTATTTATTTGACAGAGAGAGAGCACAAGCAGGGGGAGCAGCAGAGGGAGAGGGAGAAGCAGACACCCCGCCGAGCAGGGAGCCTGACATAGGACTCAATCCCAGAACCCTGGGATCATGACCTGAGCTGAAGGCAGATGCTTAACGACCGAGCCACCCAGGTGCCCTGAAAAATTAAATTTTTATCTATCCCTTCATCTTAACTCTCCATTCAAAATTAAATGCAGCTATAAATTGTTCCAGGTAAAGTGAATGTTTTACTCCTACTCTCTTCTAAAGGACAAAATTATAAGTATGAAATAAAAATTAATTCAGCTGAAAAGTCATCACTTCTATTTGGCTTTCTCACTTAGAAATGATAGATTTTTCAGTGGTAAAGTGAACTGCCCTATAATCTTTTGATGAAAAGCAGTATCTCAATTTTAGGCATGGTTTCTGGAACCATTTAGATTTTCATGAAATTAATTTTTTCTCATATGACAACATATAAAAATTTGAACTTTAAACCCCTAAATTTTCTTATTTATGTCAAGAATAAAATGCAATTTGATGGGTGCTCTAATCTTCCACCATAGGAGACCTTTCACTGCACAGTTCTGAACATATTTGGGGCACAGTGTAGATTAAGAATACAAGTTCTAGGGTGCCTGGGTGACTCAGTTGGTTAAGCATCTGCCTTCGGCTCAGTTCATGATCCCAGGGTCCTGGGATCGAGGCCCGCATTGGGTCCTGCTCTTCAGGGAGGCCTGCTTCTCCCTCTCCCACTCCTCCTGCTTGTGTTCCCTTTCTCGCTGTGTCTCTCTCTGTCAAATAAATAAATAAAATCTTTAAAAAAAAAAAAAGAATACAAGTTTTAGTCTCTGATTATTGGGATTCAAATTCAATTCTATCACTTCCTGGAAGTGTGACCTTTGCTGGAAGGGACTCAATCTCTCCATGCCTCACGTTCTCAACCTATAAAATGAAGAATGTTATAATAGTACCTATCAACATAGGATTAAACAAGGTAATCAATCATTTCCGAGCACAATTTTCAAAGTAATTTTGTAATATAAATAAAATCTGCTTGTTACCCAATCACTCAGATAAGTCCTTAATAAATGGTTCCCATTTTTGGTGGAGATAGCATTTATCTGTATGTCTAAGATAATAATAATAATAATTCAGAACTCCACCCCTCTGTAACAATGAAGACATTTCTTCATTCACTTAGCAAATGTGAATAAATAAAATAAATTTTGGACTAAGTGGTGAAAATATAATGTTCAACAAAATGTAGTTCCTGGCCTCCAGGAGTTTATAAATCTTAGAGAATGACAGACTAGAGGCAATAATTCAGTTTGTGAACTTTTATTTCTCCATTTATAAAATAAAGGATTGATCTATATTATCTTAGTTCTCTCTATCTTCTAAAGGGCTAAATTTTATAAATTATTTTTAAAGAACAGCTTGTTGTAACACTATCATGAATCTTTGACCTCTGAGAATAAATGCAAGCACGAGTGTGAAACTGTTTTCAAAGATATTCCTTTGGATAAGTAGTAGGAGACTACCATCACTAAAAAAAATTTATCTTTCTTTGATGATTTTTTATTTTTTCAATGTAAATAATAAATATTTAATATGTAAACATTAAACAACACACTACTGCACCAGCAATTGGCCAAATAAGAAATCAAATGAATAATCAAAAGATGTCTCAAAACAAAAGAAAAAGAAAACACAATATTCCAAATCCTATGGGATGCATCAAAAGCTGATGTTAGAGTGAAATTTATGCTATAAATGCTTGTATTAAGAAAAAAAATTCAAATAAACAACATTATACTACAAGGAATTAGAAAAAGAAGAAACTTAGCTGAAATTTAGCAGAGGAAGGAAGGAAATAACAAAGAAAAACCAGAAATAAATAAAATAGACACCAGAATAAATAACATATTATTGAAAGTAATCACGAGTTTTTCCAAAAAAAAAGACAAAATTGGCAATGCTTTAACTATATTAAGAAAAAAAAAAAACAAAAACAGAGAAGATTCAAAAACCAAAGTGAGAAATGGAAAACAATACAACAGATACCCGTAGAAATATATAGTGTGATAAGAGATTAAACAATTATATACTAACAAATGATTTTTTGTTTAAATCCACAATAATTGAAATTTAATTAGATCTATTATTAAAATAAAGCTTTTTAAAAAAAGCTATGCACTTATACAAAAGAATAAATTCCACATCACTGAAACAAAGATACAATACAATACAAAACTGTTATATTGGTGTCAATATTGAGTATGCACTGGAGTTTGGAAATACTGGAGTCAATAAGACTGGTTATAAGACCATTGCAAAAATAAAAATGAAAAAAACCAAAAAAAAAAAAAAAAACCCAATTACCATCATGGTAATAAGGTTAAAATTAGGTGTATGCATTTGAAATATATTAGCTAATTTTCGCCAGATTCAGTTGACTGAATAAGAAGGGTTAATACAAGCAGGCCTTGTAGGATTTTCAGTATTTTAGCTTAAATAGCTATCTATATAACCATGAAATTCATGGATTATATATTTTCAGGAATGGAAATAGCTTATTTCAAATATGACTTATAAAAGTTTTGCATAGGCATTTAGGATCTATAGCATCAATGAAGGACTATTTTTCAGTCAAGGGAATTTGAGGAGTTGACGACATAGACTATTCTTATCCAAATAGATAAACATAGCTGTAGAGCATGCTAGCAGGGCCAAAATAACAACAACTAAACAAACTTTTTGTCCTTGTAGGGGCCTCAAAGAAACTAAGTGGGTCACTAAACTGAGCTCAACCTTCCAGGGATTCAACTTCACAGTGGTGAGCAGAGGAATTTAGTGCCATTCTAAGCACAAAAATGATGCTCAGTAGATTCTACTAACTGAAAGGACAGATACTCTGATAAGGGTCTGAGTTAGACTAGAGAGAATGAGCTTAGTTGTAGCCAATGACAGAGCTAACAGGAATTTTTCAGGGAAGAGAAATCAAGGAAATAAAACAAAACAACAAACCCTACTTGAGGGGCCAAAGATCTTACCAAGGAGGTTGGGCCTCAAGGCCAGAACCCAAGTGAGCAAGATGCCGGACTGAGACAAAGGGACTGAAGAGAAGGCTGTGCAAGACCAATGGACTCAAGTCAAGTTCCTTGGCAGGCTGTTCATCCTTAACAAAAAGATCATCCTGAAGGAAAGCAGATGGTCTCATCCCCCTCTCAAACTCAAGTAGAAAGAAATTTCTTCACTATGGCCATGCTTGGATTTTACTGACTCATGGCCTGGAATGGAAGGAAAATCTAATAGCCAGGTAAATCCTGCCAGAAACGATTTGGGGCCGCAGCAGACAGGTGCTGCCACCCTCGGGGTCCTGTGAGTTCACTCTTCTCTAAAGGGCACTTTGCGGGGGGTGGGGGGGGAATGCAATTTTCTCAAAGCTCTAGGGAAACAGTATCTGAAGGGAAGGGAGAATTAAAAAAGGAAGAGCTAAGAAAAAGAAAACAAAGGACATTCCTTGAAAAACCTTACTAAAAAGTCAGGTTTCTCAAGGGATTGTGCCTTTCAACCCTTATGGATGTTGTGCAGCCGGTAAGTGACTATCAGATACTGAGGATCTGTGAGGAGTAAAGCAAATAGCACAGCAGCAGTTATTAATTTGGTGCTGGAGGAAGAGTCTGTACAGCATTCTCCAAAATAAAAGCAGAGGAACAAGTAACTTGGGAAATAGAATTTTTGCTTTAAGATGATAATTTGTAGAGGCATATGATTTAAATGAATCTTTATACTGTGTACTTCCCATTGTCTTTTTCTAGGTACAAAATAATATTCATGGCAACAATTGGATTTTAAAAAATACAGATACAAAAAGTAACCATAAAAATTAAATATTACCTAGAAATTCCCCCACTATATACAAATAATAGCTGTTAAGATATTGGCTTTGATTCTTTTAGAATCATATTATAAAGAAATCATACAGTAGATACAATTTTGTGTTTTTTCAAACTAAATATATTACAAGTATATTTACATATTACATATATATTCTTTTATTGCCTTGTCTTGAAAAATACATAATTTTATTCTATGAGCATACACTTTATTTAACTAGTCCTTTGTTTTAGACATTTAAGTTGGCTCCCATTTTCCAAAGGGAACTGAAATTAACATTCTTATTTCTAAATCTTTGCTCATATCTACGATTATTTCCTAAAAATAAATTGGTATAATTTAGGCTTTTTGTCTCACCACCAATTGTTGGATAAGCTATCATTTTTTCACAGATTTAAAATGTTGTATTTATCATATACTAAATTAGAACCTATATATCTATCTGTATTTTTCTGCAGGAGCCTGTGGTGTTTTGGATTTCATACATCTTTTTTTTTTTTTCTACTGAAGTATAGTTGACATAAAATGTTATATTATTTCAGGTATACAGTAGTTTTTATGTATTTTTATTTTTATTTTATTTTATTTTTTTTAAGATTTTATTTATTTATTTGAGAGAGAGAATGAGAGAGAGCACATGAGAGGGGGGAGGGTCAGAGGGAGAAGCAGACTCCCCGCCGAGCAGGGAGCCCGATGCGGGACTCGATCCAGGGACTCCAGGATCATGACCTGAGCCGAAGGCAGTCGCTTAACCAACTGAGCCACCCAGGCGCCCAGTAGTTTTTATGTATTTTTAAAATACGTGGTATGGTAACCTATACTCATTGCAAATCTTTAAAATATATAAATCTTGGGGCACCTGGATGGCTCAGTTAAACAGCTAACTCCTGATTTTGGCTCAGATCATGATCTCAGGGTCCTGGGATTGAGCCCCATGTCGGCTCCACGTTCTGTGGGGAGTCTGCTTGAAGACTCTTTCTCCCCCTCCTTCTGCCCCCTGCTCTCACTCACACACACACTCTCCTCTTTAATAAACAAATAGATCTTTAAAAATCTATAAATAAAATATATAAATCTTCCCAAATACACATAATTCAAAATAGGTGGTTTAGAATGGTGTATACATATAACTTTGAGGATCAATAATATCTTTATAAGGCTCATTCTTCCCAGTCTTTATTGAATTCCCCCCAGAATTTTCTTAAAGATTTATTTACTTGTTTTAGAGAGAGAAAGGAAGAGAGAGACATCAAGGGGGGAGGTGGAGAGGGATAGAGAGTCTCAAGAAGATTCTGCGCTGAGCATGGAGCTCAATATGGGGCTCAATCTCACACCCCTGAGAGCACAACCTGAACCAAAACCAAGAGTCAGAGGCTTAACCAACTGAACCACCCAGGTGCCCCAAATTCCCCCCAAAATTTTAAAATGTGTCCTCTTTGTAGGAGTTTTACATATGTCCTTGTTAGTTTTGAGATATTCTTCTGTTGAGAGGAGGCAAAAATATTTTCACTCTAATGCATTTTCTTTTTTTTTTTTTTTTTTAAGGTTTTATTTATTTATTTGACAGAGAGAGACACAGCGAGAGAGGGAATACAAGCAGGGGGAGTGGGAGAGGAAGAAGCAGGCTTCCCGCTGAGCAGGGAGCCCGATGCAGGGCTCGATCCCAGGACCCTGGGATCATGACCTGAGCCGAAGGCAGACGCTTAACGACTGAGCCACCCAGGCGCCCTCTAATGCATTTTCTATCTAATTATTGCTAGTACTATTAAGCTTATTTAAAAGTTTTTATAGGTTTAGTTGATTCTCTCAGATTTTTAGGAAAATATCTGAAAAATCAATTTCATTTCTTCTAATATGCATTATCTTCTAACTATTTTTCTTATATTATTACATGCATATAGTTTATTTTGAAATAACTACAAATGCAGTTTTAATTCTTTGGTAAGAAAACTGTAGTCTCAATTTTAGAGGAACTATTACTAAGGTTATCTTATTTTATTTTTCCTTCCCCTCCCCTTCATCTGTTTTGTTTCTTAAATTCTACATATCAGTGAAATCATATGGTATTTGTCTTTCTCTGACTGACTTATTTCACTTAGCATAATACCCTCTATTTCCATCCATATTGTTGCAAATGGCAAGATTTCATTCTTTTTGATGGCTGAGTAATATTCCATTACATATGTATATACCAAAATTTCTTTTTCCATGCAGTAAGTGTATTTCTAAATGTGACTTTATTTACTTTATATTAGGAAGATACAGATTTGGACAGATTTAGTAATCTAATCTGTATGCAATCAGAGGTGAGTCCACCATGACATCTGGCTCTAGCTTCTAACTATTTCTGATTGGAAATCATAGTGTTACATTGGCAGTTTCTGTAAAATGATTCTTATAAACCCTTCTTTCAGTTCCTTCATATTTCTTCCTCAGTATTAAAACTAACTGATCTTTGTATTTCAATGTCTGTTCATTCCATTTCCAGTCCTTCTTCCAGTCTGCCAAAAGGATCATTCCCATGGTATGCAACTTCCCTATTTCTCCTGTCCTTCCCAATCAAAATAATGCCTTCCATTACCTATAGATTAAGTGTAAGGAAGCTAATATTTACCATGGGTTTATAATATCAATTTGGAAAAGATGATTCTAGAGAGTATTCATTTGAGAAGAGGCTGTAACACAGTTGGGATAATTCAAAGTCTGATCATTCTACCATAAACTACTATTAACTGCAGCAAAATGATGTAAATTAAAATCAAAACCTGTTCTCAAATGTGTCTCCCAATCTTTTGTTTTGTGTTATGTTAACTGTAGCATTTCAACATGTCTTAGAGACATTCATATGGTTCTTTGTTTATATGAAATTGTTTAAGAATGCATTGAAAAAAAATAAAAATGGTAATTATAGGTACTTATTACACAATGCCATCATCTAAAGAGATTTGGGTTAACACAAACCTTAGTAATAGCAAAAATTCTATTTCCCAAGTTACTTGTTCCTCTGCTTTTATTTTGGAGAATGCTGTACAGACTCTTCCTCCAGCACCAAAAGAATGAAATCTTGCCATTTGCAACAACATGGATGGAGCTAGAGAGTATAATGCTAAGTGAAATAAGTCAGTCAGAGAAAGACAAATACCATATGATTTCACTGATATGTAGAATTTAAGAAACAAAACAGATGAAGGGGAGGGGAAGGAAAAATAAAATAAGATAAAAACAGAGAAGGAGGCAAACCATAAGACACTCTCAACTATAGGGAACAAACTGAGTGTTGCTGGAGGGGAGGTGGATGGGGGATGGGGTAACTGGGTGATGGGCATTAAGGAGGGCACTTGATATAATGAGCACTGGGTGTTATATACAACTGATGAATCACTTAATTTTACCCCTAAAATGAATACTACACTATATGTTAACTCACTTGAATTTAAATAAAATCTTGAAAGAAAAATACCTTTACTGCAGAAATTTCTATTTGTTATTTAGTTTTATTCCATTTTTGCTTTAATATTAGATATTTCACCAGAAAACAATTCAGACTGTGGCAACAATATATGGAAACTACATATAGGGATTAACTGATTTTATTTATTCTTTTAGGCTCTTCGTGAACCTGTTTTGCAAAATGCCTTAAAAATTTAAGGAAAAAATAAAAAAAACCACTACTTTTCTCCTAGACTTGAGCAGATACTTCTGAATGAATAACTATTCTTCAAATTTTCCCACACCCACCGCCATCTCTAAATTATCATATATGTGACCTATAACTTTTCTTAAAGAACAGTTCCACTAAAGTGATGCATTTCCTCAGAAGTCTGCAAAGTCTCCCCTCTACCTACGCAGTTAAGTCTAACTATCCAGCCTGTTACTCATCTCCCTCTCTAATCCTTCCATTAGCCAATTTTTCCATCTTGTTTCCCTATGTATTTTTTTAACCCACCCAGTCGCTTGACAAACAGAATCACTAGCTTTGTCTCTCCTTCCTGTCTTAATCACCTCTGTGTCTCCGCTCACACAAGGAATGCTTGCCCCTCATCTCTCCAGGCCTTGAAGTCCACTCAGCTGGGGTTTTCTCCAGCAATCCCCGCCTCTTTCATTTGTTCAAAAGTAAATGTTTCCTCCACTAGTTTACACACATTAATTTCTGTGTATCACTGAAGTAATTTTCTTAAGCTTCAGTTTTATTTTATACTCAGTGTATCTATCGTACAATATGTAAAGGGATAAAAAGAAAATGGCACGTGCCATTTGGCATTTACCTTTTAAGTTTTATGTATATCGTATACATAGGCTGGGCTTAATTCTCAAAAATTAAAGCAGTAAAATGGATATAAAATAATTACACCAAATTATAGATAAGGACACTGACATAGAAATAAGTAAAATAAGCTGGCCTGCATTTGTAACTAGAAATTAATAAAACCTGTCCTCAGTGCTCCAATCTATACTACACTACATTAGTTCTGGCAAATGGATACAAAAAGTACTGCAAAGCTGAAAGGAGTGTGGAATGTTAACTATTACCATTCTTATTTTTTTTTTTACATTTTTATTTATTTGAGAGAGAGAGTGAGAGAGAGAGAGAGCACAAGATGGGGGAGGGTCAGAGGGAGAAGCCGACTCCCCGCTGAGCAGGGAGCCCTATGCGGGACTTGATCCCGGGAGTCCGGGATCATGACCTGAGCTGAAGGCAGACGCCCAACCAACTGAGCCACCCAGGCACCCTATTACCATTCTTATTAACTCTATGTTTCTCCACTGCTCTCCCTACACCCCCATCTCTTTCTTCTTCTTCTCTCCCTCCCTCCCTGTCCCCCACCCCCTGTTTAGTAGTACCTGTGGATCTTTCAAGACCATCACCTTTCCTTGTCCCAACCTTTATTGACTGACTTGCATTTAAACTCTGAGATATACATATGAAAATCTCTTTTCTTTCCCCAGGCCATTTACAAATTCCACTGAATACCTGAAGGGATTAGATTCCCAGTCACATCCCCATTACTGCTGGGATTCTCAGAGGGCATACTGGTTAGGTTAGAGCAATGTTTTGTATGAACAAGATCATAACTTCCCTATATAGGTTAACAATGGTTCTTTAGTTTCTGGAATATATACACTTCACATTTCTTTTTGTTTTGTGTGAGATAATTCTGTCACTTGATTTCCCTTTTCTCTGGTTTCTATTTTTTTCTCCAGCCTCTCTGTCTCCTCCACTGCCTCCTGCATCTGTCATTCACCAACCAATTTTATTGGTCCATTGTCTATCCTTCTTCACATTTATTAATCTACTGCTGCTGGCCCAGGATTTGAGAAGGACTCTATATTAATGTGTTCCAACAAAGCAGACTTTTTCTTATTTCAATCACCACTTAGATAAGGAAATTTTGAAACCAGCTGAATTTAGCTGTCTTCACTGATGTTAATGATTATCTCTCTTCTCAGCAGCAGACTTGTGCTATTTCTGCTGACGATATCTAAGGTCCACACATTGCCCCATTTGAACTTGAGTTTGTGTAGATGATGGAGACATTGCCAACTTATTCAGATTCCCAAGTACTGTGGAAGGAATCTGTGAGCACTGGACTGATAGCTAAAATAATTGAACTCAAGTTCCTTTTCTATCCTGTGTAATCTTTCAGAACACCCATGTTTTTAATCTCCAGAGTGGAACTGCTATGAAAGTCTCCCTTAGAGAGTTATGTAAGGGTTGAAACGAGATAATGTATATGAAAGACATGGACTTGCATTTAGTTGATCCTCAATATCTTCCTAATATTTCCTTCTCTCTAAATCCATTTTCCAATAGTCTTCCCAACACAGAGAAGACTTTTGACATTCTCAGAATAAATACATGTTTTTTGATCAGGCATTAGAATAGATATATTTTAGAGGCATTTACATACCTGTTAAGAAATTGCAGCCCCATTCTGTAGGCAATATATGATTTTGCACTATTGTAATGACTTGGCCCTCATCAGCATCAGCCTTTGGAAAAGCTCACTTTATATCAGGAGCTTTGGAAAGTTCATGCTTTAGTTATTTACATTAATAGGGGTAGAAGATCCTTAGTGTGGGCAGACAATCAAATGGGACACACCAATAATCTAATTAATACAAGCCATTATTTGAGCTCTATCAAAATATTCTCCACAATATTTCTTTTCTTCTCTTACACCCATTTACTCTCCCTGCTTTATACCTGCTTCCTCTACTACTCGTATTTTTTTCCCTGCCCCATGTTGGGACCTTTTTTGCTACATTATGACACTGTTTAAGCCTGCAGGCCATTCCTAGGGCTCCTGTTGATCCTTATAACTGAACTGTTTTTGTCTTGTCCCTATACATACAAGAGTGAATAGTAATGAAAACAAACACAAATGTTCACTGAGCTCTTTCTATGTGTCAGGCATGGAGCTGAGATCTTCATGCCTTCTAAGATGTTATACTTCACAACAACCTGTGAGGCAACTATGACTGTAATCCCCAGTTTAAATTTGCAAAAACTGAGGCAAAAAGAGATTTAGTTTCCCAAGAAACACAATCTGGTGTTATGACATGAGTCACTGTTCTACCTGGCAGCTCTCAGTAAATGTTTATTGATTAAATACCCAGACTTTTGTCTTATTTTGTGACCCAGCTCAAACTCACTCTTTCTTTAAAAAAAAAAAAAAAAATCCTCTGAGCTACCCCTCAAGAAAGAAATTTCTTTCTTGAATTCAATGGTTAAATGTGTAGGAAAGCATAAATCCCTTAAAATAGTATCTGGTTTTTAGTGTCTTATATGTGTGAATTAACAACTAAATGAAAATTTATACAAATAGTGCTATCATGACAACATACATGTTAACTGCCAAAGATCTAAAACTCAACTCAAGGAATAAGCCACATGCAGTAGGGTATGTGTTTAGTATTTTAATAGAGAAATGTGTATAACGTGTTTATGTAAATTAACTTAGATTCAATAGGAGGCATCAAAATTATAGAGTGACATGTACTCTGAATTAACAACAACAAGTGCTTATTACTTCTATACTAGCCTGAAAGAACCTTAATTGTGTAAAAGATCTTCCCTCTGTTGTTAAATACCCTATAGTACCTAATATAAGCTCTGTATACAGTAGGTTCCCAATAAAGAAGTGAGTTAATAAGTGAATACTGAGATTGCTTACACTAAGCCTAGTACTAAATAAAAGTCAGAAAGTCCAGTCTTCTTTTTTTTTTTTTTAAAGATTTTATTTATTTATTTGAGAGAGAGAGAATGAGAGAGAGTGAGTACATGAGAGGGGGGAGGGTCAGAGGGAGAAGCAGACTCCCTGCCGAGCAGGGAGCCTGATGCGGGACTCGATCCAGGGTCTCCAGGATCATGACCTGAGCCGAAGGCAGTCGCTTAACCAACTGAGCCACCCAGGCGCCCCAGAAAGTCCAGTCTTCTTAACACAACTTTTCCTAACCATGGTCTCAAAGTAGAAATATACTCATCTTCCAAGGATTTTTCCAGTCTGTAAGAGCAAAAACCTAGACTTACATTTTTTTTCTACATTTACTGTAAAAATCAAGATCCTTCCATTGAGGTAAACAGATTTGTGAAAGCTAAAACACTAAAAACATGCCTATTATTACTACTGTTATATGTGGTAGGGTATGCAATGCCCAAATGTGGGAGCTGGGAAACTTAGCCTCCAGTTCTTGCTCTTCCACCAGCTAGCTGTCTGACCTTGTGAGACTTATTTAATTTAGTTTTCTCCTTTGCTAATTGATTGAGCTGAGTACAATAATTCTAAGGTGGCTTTCAACTTCAATATTTCTTAGTAATCCATAGTATAAATGATTTTCTGATAGAAGCGGAAATAATTAGTATGTGAGGTGTACTTCTTTTTCTGCTCCTTTTCCTTACAAGTACTGTCAGACAAATGCTGAATCCAAAATAAAAATGTACATTCTAACCATGAATATAAATGCAGTTTTTCAGATGATTCAGGGATTTTCTAAAAATTCTCCCATGAAACAATCCAGATATCTCTCTTGATTTTTTACATATCTATTTCCCTCTCCATGTTTTAAATATCTGTCTTGATGTTTTAGATGCCTCTCTCAATGTTTTAGATGTCTCTCTTATGTTTTACATTGAAAATATGCTTCAATAATGAGTACTGAGTATTGACTCAGATTTCATATGGATAATACAAGAAAATAAACTTCCTCAAAAATATAATAATATTTCCTTACAAATACAATGTTGGCATCTTCATTTTTTATGTAATAAAAATAGGAGCACCTGGGCGGCTCAGTCAGTTGAGTGTTTGACTCCTGATTTCAGCTTGGGTCATGATCTCAGGGTTGTGAGATCAAGCCTGCAGCAGGCTCTGCGTTGGGCATGGAGCTTGCTTACAATTCTCTCTCTACCATTCCCCCTGCCCCTCCCCAACCTAAGAAAATAATAAATAAATAAATAAATAAATAAATAGTACTTATTTTGTTCCTACTACATGCTGAGCCAATTGCTGAAGAT
Source organism: Phoca vitulina (assembly GCF_004348235.1). NCBI lineage: Eukaryota > Metazoa > Chordata > Mammalia > Carnivora > Phocidae > Phoca > Phoca vitulina. The sequence continues at coordinate 1,450,810 of NW_022589777.1, forward strand.
ATAAGAGTGAACACGACACAGGAATGTACCATCAAATATAGGTGAAAGATAATAAGCAAGCAACCACAACACAATATAGAACATAGTAGGATGGAGATGAGACATAGAGGGTACGACGGGAGCACATGAAGATGGAAATCATTCACCAGGGCAGGGATAACCAGGAGAGGCTTCTCTATGGGGAAGCAGTATCTAAGCTCAGGTTTGAAGAACTATCCAAGAAAAGAAGACATAGAGGATATTATAAGCCAATGGACAGTCTGAGTAAAGGGGATGATAGAGCATGAGAGAAGCTACAATTAGCCCCTGATATTTAGTGTGAATGGTTTGAAAGAGACAGTGCTAAGAGATAAGGCAAGAAAGGCAAGAATAGCCTTTATAATAAGCAAATGTCTGTGTAATACTCAATTATGAAAATTAGACTTACTCCCAATTGCATCAGAAATCCATTATTTGGAAACTGGTTTTCAGAAACAAGTATAAAGAAAAAAAGGCAATACAAACAGTAACTCACTGCTACAAACATGAGTATGTAGAGAACCTGAAATGGTCTAGGTAGAGTCTGAATTATGAAATGTTTAAAATTTTTTCCCTCTGGGTCAATATGAAATTGAATGTGGTTTCATAAAGTTCTTCCAGAATATTTTAAGGGTTAAGATTTTTCAGTCATATTTTAATGATATATAATAAATAATGTAATCACAAGCTAGAAGGTAAGAAGCCTCAGTTCTGGCTACTGTTCTACCACTACTTCATCCTTGAAGAAGACACATAAATAATTTCTATAGGTATCAGCTTCTATAAAAGGAGAGTATTCAACTTATTTAACACCAAAGCCACTTTCAAAACTATGATTCTGAATAATATTTTTTGAATACTTATATTTTATAATATGATCTATGGATTTATCTTTTTGTTTGTAAGTGGGTACTTAAAATCTTCTTTAGGTAAGTGAAATATCATTTACATTATCAATTAACTTTAAAAACATGTGTATTAGATAATATAAAGGTAAATGGTGCCTTGTTCATAAAATTACAAATTTCCATTTAACAAGAGATTTGAATTTAGCCAGTTTGTTGTCCATTTAAAGCACTTCACCCATTAGGTAGGGGATTCTTCAAAGGCATTGTGACTCTTCACCTTTGTTTTCACTCCTTGTGCTCAATCCACACCTGATAAATAATGGGTACATAAAAATTATTGACTTGGGGCACCTGGGTGGTTCAGCCGTTAAGCCTCTGCCTTCCACTCAGGTCATGATCTCAGGATCCTGGGATCGAGCCCCACATTGGGCTCCTTGCTCAGCAGGAAGCCTGCTTCTCCCTCTCCCACTCCCCCTGCTTGTGTTCCTGCTCTTGCTATCTCTCTCTCTGTCAAATAAATAAAATATTTTAAAAATTATTGACTTAAAAATATATTTTCTATAACAGAAATAGCTGTCTTTGAGACCCTCTATTGTTATCTATACACTAAAGTTTTAGATCACAAAAGCCTGGTATTATTTATTGGCACGTGTTGCCATTAAGTCCAATTAGTAGAGGTGAAATGATTTAGATGAATTGATCAAGGTGACTAATCAGTCAGTTAAAAATAAGTTCTAGTTTCCTTAAACTCTTGCTTTGGTCTTAAGACCATACTGACTAATCTATTTGAATTCTGCTGGAAACCATTACCATTGTCAATAATATGTAAGTGAAAACAGGGCATTACTTCTTCACTCATTTATTTACATCATATATTTGAAGGCTTGGAAACATTTTCATAGGAGATTGCTAAGTCAGACTGACTCCTGTGATTTTCATAAATGTCAATATCCATTCTCAGGAATGGCTTAATGCCAAGATTCTACACAGTGCACCAGAAAGAAAATAAGGTGTCCATGTCTTAAATCTAGCAAAACAAATCTGGCCAGATAATTGTAAGTTAATTTTCCCAAAGGAAATCCAATTTCATTTATATTCTTATAAATAGACCATAGTTACACTTTTCTAAGAGTTTAGATTTGGATGCTAATCGATATTCAGTGATCTAGAAGAGGACATCCATTTAAAGTTCTTAGTATACATTCTAAGGTCACCTTTGATGTACAATCTCTTAAACCTTTATTATTTAATCATTTGAGGTCTTTAAAGTGAATGTCATTCTGTTATTTTTTTTTTCTCCATGAGTTTAACATGAATAAACGAAGAGTATTTTTAATACTCAATTTTGGTTAGAAAAAACTCACCTCATCTCTGATGAGTTGTATTTGCAAGGTAATTAATGCATCTGGGATGCTGTCATTAAAATAGGTTCTTGAGGGGCACCTGGGTGGCTCCACTGGTTAAGCCTCTGCCTTCAGCTCAGGTCATGATCTTGGGGTCCTGGGATCAAGCCCTGCATGGGGCTCCCTGCTCAGCGAGGTGTCTGCTCCTTCCACTACTTCTCCCTTTGTGTGGTCTCTCTCTCTCTCTCCCCCTCTCTCAAATAAATAAATAAATAAAATCTTAATAAAAATAAAATAGGTTCTTGATCTGAGATGAATAAAAACCAGAAAACAGGTTTAGAGAAGAATCTGATATAAGTAAAATTTTTGTATATAAGTATTAATAAAACTTTCAGACTGGGGAGTACATCTGCATAGATAACAACTCACATAAGTGTAAGGAACATACATGCACACTGTTGTTATAAATCACAGAAACCTTCCATTGGTAGGATTAATTACTTCACCTGAATGTGGAACTCCTTCATAACAGGAGCTATAAAGCAGTAAAAATAAAGTCAGTTATAAATATTTATTGAGCACTTTACTCATCATGTGTTAAGGTAGTAATATGTGTTATCTATAATCATCACAATAAGCCTAGAGGCTGTGTATTTTTAGCTATGTTTTATAGGTGAATGAAGATAGATGAGCCATGATTCAAGAAACTGTCCAGAGTCACACAGGTAAGATGTGAGATTGCCAGGCTTAAAACTCAATTCTCTTCATCTCTAAAACCTATCACTTTTTACTACCACATGGCCCTTACCATTTTTTAATTTGTATTTTTATTTTATTTTGAGAAAGAAAGCGCACACACAGGGGCGCCTGGGTGGCTCAGTCGTTAAGCGTCTGCCTTCAGCTCAGGTCATGATCTCAGGGTCCTGGGATCGAGCCCCACATCGGGCTCCCTGCTCAGCGGGAAGCCTGCTTCTCCCTCTCCCTCACTTGTATTCCCTCTCTCGCTGTGTCTCTCTCTGTCAAATAAATAAATAAAATCTTTAAAAAAAAAAAAAAGAAAGCGCACACACATGTGCAAGGGGGGGGGGGGAGGGGCAGAGGGAAAGGTAGAGAGAGAACCTTAAGCAAGTTCCACACCCAGCACAGAGCCTCACTCAGGGCTTGATCTCATGACCCTGAGATCATGACCTGAGCCAAAATCAAGAGTTGGACGTTTAACAGACTGAGCCACCCAGACGGCCCATGGCCCTTACCTTCTTAGAGGTTATATTATACATAGTCTATAAAAACACAAAGCATCATTATTATATTATAATTGTTATTCCAACTTCTCCATTCTAGCCATGCTTCCTAGATTCCCAGTAACTGGCCCAACTACTCCCATTATAGATGAGAACTATTTTTTTTAAGCTTGTATTCTTATAAATTAAACCACTGGCCTAGACTAGCCAGTCCAAAGGTAGCTTCAGACTCAAAAGGCTGTTAGTATCTTTGTAACTTTCAAGAGCTTGGTAAGGTCCCTCTCACGTTTTTGTTTTGCTTATAAATGTTGGGCTTTCTTAATAACTTTAGGAGTAAAAAGTAACCAAGCTGAGCTCTTCAGTAGAATCCCTAGACTATAAGGACTCCCTGACCATATATAAAGACCTTGAGAATTGAATGGTTACAACAGCTTTCGGCAGCTTATGTATAGCATATATTTTCCATAGAATAGAAGATATGCAACATTCCTACAACCAGAGGGTGTTGTAGAAAGGCTATAGCAGCTGCCAGCCAGTCTGTGATCCATATTTGTATACTGAAGATAGCGGACAAGTAACATAAAAATTAGAAAAAAAACATGTCAAAACACTCTTGAGCCAATCAGAAGTTTAAGAAACTGGTTACTGCATAGATCTACTGGTAGTACTGGCTGGATTCTCAGATTTGCACTTATATTGTGGGCATCACAAACATGACAAATAGATATACATATGCACATAGATCACATTCAGCAACAAACATCAGCAGTTGAACATGCAAGGCAAAGTGAATGATACTAAAACAAACATGGTCCCTATACAGTTTGCATAAAAGTAAATGAGTAATAGAGCCCATTCCTAGCTCTGCCCTAGCAATCCATATTAATTTGGGCAAACTAAACATCCCTTCTGAGCTTGTAACCCCATCTGTCAAATGGGCATAAATACTGCTGTCTATGGTATGGCTACTATGAAGATTTTAGGAGAACATTATAGAAACAGCATATGGCATACATATAACACAGTCCAGTGATCAACATGTGCCATAAATAAAGGACTAAAATGTGTAGTAGAATTAAATTATTGAGCGTCTGCTATACCAGGGACTAGGCTGGTCACTGAAGTCCAGAGATGAATAAACTCAGCCCATTTCCTTGAGTACATTATGATTAAACAGATGGTTGTTTCCACAAAATAAGCATTACTGGAAAAGGGAAGAACATGAACATAAAAGTGATGGGGTATATATAGGGAAGATAAATAATTTAAATTTTCAGACTATAAAGTATAAGGCAAGATGTATCAGGCAATAAATATAGAAGAAAAGCAAACCCCAAATCTCTGAGGACATTTTAGGCCAGCTGAAATAAAATAAGCTTACCTATTATTTTCCTCTTTTATCCTTTATATGCCATAGCTTATACTTACATTGAGAAGGCAATTAATAAATATTATTGAGGTGAAATATTGCCATAATGATCTGAAATATATCTAGAAATGCATTTTAAACATAGTTGGAATATTTCTTCCTTTAGACATTCAGTACATTTAATTAAGAAATATATACTGATAACCACTATGTGTAAGGTATTCTGCAAAGCCTTAGAACAGATAATGGGAACTGAAAAGGACAAAGGAAGGTTGACTGCTAAAGTCAGTCTGAAAAGGAAACACACAATGTTTCGAACATTAAACTGGTAATAAAAAAAAAAACAGCAACAGAGGTCCCAGTTCTAGCTTGGTCACACAATCAGTGATATTAGCTACAGGATTATGAATAAGTTGCTTTACTTTCTAAGCCTGCTTTTTTTATACCAAGAATAAGAATTCTTAATCTATCAAATGCACAGGGTTATTGTAATTTGTAACTATGACAAAGGATGTGAAAGTTCTCAGTACATGGTAAAACTCACATGCTTGGATAAACAGGGTAGTTACTAAAAAAACCTACTCCACGCTGGCAAAGTGTTTCACATACCTGATCTCATTTAATTCTCATAACAAGCCCAGGAGGTAGATACTATTATTATTCTCATTTTACAGATGTGAGAAACAGAGGCCCAAAGGGCTTAAGCAACATCCTCAAATTCACAAAGCTAACGAGCATTGGAATTATGATTCAAATCCAGGAAACTATTTGGTGTCTGATCTCACACCTCATCATCTGTCTCCACCTCTACTTTATACTAAGTGCAAATGCTATAAGCCTACTTAATAAAAATAGGGTCTGGTGAAAACAAAAGAGTGGACGTGACGAACACAGAAGTCTAGCATGACCATCATGAAGAACACAGTTGGTCAAGAATTAGAACATGTCAGAAGTTCGTGGATGCTTGAGAACATCAGAGAATGTGCACTAACCAGACAGCGTCCCATGCCTCTAAAGACAACTGACATGATGAGAAAGAAATGAAAGTTTAGAGCAGGCAGGTGAGCATTCATCAGCCAGAGTGGGCTAGAGAATCACCTGGCCTGCAAGCGTCCAGAACAAGGCTGTCCAAGAAGAGAACAGCACCCTGCAAGCAAAGAAAGGTCTCAGCCTCACCTGGTGAGAGGGAGAGAGGCAAAGGCCTGAGAGACAAAGGCACCAAAAGAGGAGACCAAAAAAGCCCCGTGGAGGCCTGAGAGATGAAGATGACTTTAATTATCCCATAAAAGCTCATTGGAAATGCCACTTTCTCTCTGTGTAAGAGAGCTCAGCCTGCTGCATGCGGCTGTGAAGAAACTTTATGTGTTCACATGGTATGCATCTCAGGAAGGACGTTTTGTTCCCTGCAGGCCTTTGGAGTGTGGGGACCATGAAAATACATTTTATCAAAATAGGTTTGTAGGACATATTTGATTTCTTCTGTGACAGCTCCAAAACTAATCCTTAGGGGCAAAATGAAAGGAAAAAAAAAAAAAAAGTGGAGGAATGCAGGGTAAAAATACTGTGACAGGACAATAAAAATATACCACTTATGAAAATAACTGAAGTAGAAAAAAATTAAAGAGTAAAGCAATTTAGGCGTGGGGTTGAAAAAGGATGTCAAATCTAGGTTGTGATTTGAATTGATGTCAATGCCTTGCACTTCCATCCCCCACTTCCAAGCCTCTTCCTCTTCTAGGTCAGGAATTGCTCCATCTTCTGGAACAAGCCTTTCAGTCTCAGTGATGTGTATATGTAATGATATAATAATAGAAGTTGAAAAATCCTGGAATTTCTCATCCTGTTTCTTAAAAGACACTAGGGACACCCAGAAATGGATGACTCATGGAACTTAGCAAAAGTGTTAAATAGAAGTGTTTAAAGTGCCAAGCTTAGACAGACCAAGAAAGGAGGGGTATTTTTGTCGTTTGGAACATGGGCTATGCACTAGTATAACCTGAATTCAAATCCTAACTCTGCTATTTTCCAGTTTTGTGAAAGATGGATAGATTAATCATCTTCTCTGAGCCTCAATTTCTCCACCTGTGATAATACCACCCCACATTTTTGTGAAGATTAAGTTAAAATTTATAAGTTTTTATTTTCGTGCCTGGCACAATAGTTATTCAAGTATTATTAGTTATTTCTAGTGTGAGATAAAAATTAAACTTAGTCTTGTTTAAGCTTAGAATCAGCATTTTATAAACAGAATCCAGAACCATGTCAACTGTAACTATGAAGCAATTAATACTGATTTCATTTGAATTTGAGTACATCTACATTTTCATGAAGGAAGAGCTGCCCCCTTCAGTACCTTTGCACTGGATTCCAAAGCTGTTTCTGCCCCAATCCTCCCTAGTTCCTCTCTAAAAAAAAAAACTGTTCTCAAAAATCCATGTTTTGTTTTTGTTTGTCTTGTTTTGTTTAAAGACTTTAGTTTTTAAAAGAACTTTCAGGTTCACAGCAAACTTAAGAGGGAGGTACAGAGATTTCCTATATACTTCCTGCCCCTACTCAGGCACAGGTTCTCCCACTATCAGCATCCTCCACCAGAATGGTGCATTTGTTATAAGTGATGAACCCAAATGAACATAATCACCCACAGTCCACAGTTTACATTAACATTCAGAACCCACTTTTAGTGAATAAATAATTATGAAATTCTTATAAAATATTACTGAAACAAATAATGCCAAATAACACCCTTTCGTAGGATGGTTTTTGATCATTTTTGCCCTTTTCACTATAGCATCACAAAATAGAACATGATCTTCTAAACTGAGCCTAAGATACATGATCTGAGTAATAAAAGAATTGGACATCAATGTCCATATTTATAGAGGCAAGGACAGGGACAGCAAACATTTTAATAAAGAAAAAAGAAATAAAAATTATTTTGCTAGATTTAGGTTGCTCAATTTCTTAGCAGTCCAATTAATGTTTTACAAATTTTACAAAAGCACTTATCCTAATTTTCAAACACTGTAGCATTAGAAATTGTAAATGATCTAGAGTGATGCCTTTGTCATACACCTAAGATTTAATTTATTAAAAAGCAGACATTGTTGGGGCACCTGGGTGGCTCAGTCAGTTGGGTGTCTGCCTTTGGCTTAGGTCATGAACCCAGGGTCCTGGGATCAAGCCCCGTGTCGGGCTCATTGCTTGGTGGGGAGTCTGTTTCTCCCTCTCCCTCTGCCTCTTCCCCCTCTGCTCATGTTCTGTCTCTGTCTCTCACTTTCTCTGTCAAATAAATAAAATCTTTTTTAAAAAAAAAAAAAGCAGACATTGTTATGAGGATTTATTGACTTTGATGAGTGTCTTTAAACTTTTTTTAATCCTTTAAAAATTATTTGTGTATATGGACCCATAGAGAATTTGTATCTCCCTTGAAATTATTTGCAAAATGTTCTGTGAAAAATCTGTTTCTGTTTTCTTAGGTAAGGACTTGTGGGTTTCATAAAATTCTTTAGTAGGTGAGTAAACTAGTTTAGAAATACATTGATCAATTCAATTTAACAAATGTTTATTATCAAACATATGTTGGAGTTTGGTGTTCAACATTTTTGAGTAACTACGATGATTTAGGTACAAAGTTTTGTTTTGTACATTAACATACATATTAAGTAAAATATGACCATACCATGTCCTACTTAGCTGATAATATAACATAAAATGGGGAAACGATTGATACTCTTCTTTCCCTGCTGAGGTAAGCTTTAATTTTATATTTTAATAATGAATTGCTACAAAGGATAGAGCTTGATGTGTCATCTGGAGAGGCATCCCAAATTAGGTTGCATATGGTATGTTAACATTTTTTGGCATAATATATAGAAAATGAAAGGAACAAAAAAATATATGTCTTCCTATATACTCAATAAGACATCATCTAGTCGGGGTATATAATTTGGACAACAGAGACTAAAGCCTTTGCACTAAAATTCACAGCATAAGGAAATTAAATATTCTAGACATGAGAAATGTAAAATAAATTAAAGATAAACTGTTGTCCTAAAATATGCCTTTGTGAATTCTACCATTGGAATTTACCCAGGAGAAAAACTGTAGTCCTTCTTTCGAAGTTACTCAAATCCAATTGATGTCACCATATGCAAGTTTAGTTGACATCCAGCAGCAATTTAATTGGCTATATTCTTTGTTTCTAAAGGGCAATTTTGTGCGTGATATCTAGGTGTTCTCTGTTTGCTATTGCATTGACCTTTAGAGATTCTTAGAAACAGTCTTTGAGGTTTCATTCCATTTTTTTTTTTCCAGGCTGAAAACAGCTTATTAAATCGTCTCCTCTGAGATAATAACATCACCATTATAGAGAGGTGAATATGGACATACTAAGGCTATGTCAACAATATCCCAAGCATATACAAATATTATTGAATTTAGGTCATGGGCTTTTTAGTTTGTTTGTTTACCTAGTTTAACTTTTCATCGTGTTTTCTTTTCTTATCTCATGAACGTAGGATGATCAATCAGCAGGGCAATATTTTATTGGCAGATAACGTATGAAATAATTGATGTAATGAAATTATCTTTGTAAAGGGTATAGAGATCTCAGGAAATAAAAATTGATGCTTGTTTGGAAGCTACAGTGTTCTAGGTCTTTATCTTATTTTTGACTTAAAAAGATATTCATGATTGGGTGACTCTTAAGTCTTATTTAAGAACTCAAATAATTTGGAAAGGCCACACAAGTATTTAGTAGTGCATCTGATTTAATTCAGAATCATGGGATCCAAAGAGAGTACTTTTTTTCCTTTTTTTCTATTAATAATGCTACCTTAGGAAAGTATCATTACTACTGTAATTACTATTATTTGTGAATACTAAACTATACAATCAGATCTCCTTATGACTGAAAACCATGAGTGCATTTTATTTATTAGCCCATTAGTAAACTTTAGGCAAAAATAATTGACTCATGGAGAAACTTCAAAGTCTCTGACCTTCAAGGGGTCATAGATCTCTCCCTGAATTGTCTCAAAAGTAAAAGGCAGTTGACACATGGAGGTGTGTGAAGTCAGTTTGCACTGTTGATATGATGATTAAGAAAACAGGCTTCTGAATCAGATAAAAAGATTTCAAAGAACTGGATCCCACAGCATCAACTGTGTGACCTCAAGCTAATCATTTAGCTTCTTCCATCTAAATTTTCTCATTCATAAATTCAAAATAATAATATAAATGTTGGCATTTTGTGAGGATTAAATTTGTTAATATACATAAAGCTTGCACTACAATATGGTGATCACTCAACAATACTAAATATACCAAGCAGAATTCCTTTACTTTAAAAGGACAGAAACCCAACTATCTTAAGACAAAAGTGAATTTGTGACCTCTATAACTAGAGGTCCAAAAAAAAAAAAAAAGAAGTAGCTTTCAGCATAGATGGATCCAGAGGCTCAAATGATACAATCAGAGTTCTCGTTCTCTCCCAGCTGTGTGTGCTTCTGTTTGGCCTTGTTCTCATGTAGGCCTCTTCTATGATTCCTTCATGCTGCTACTATCAGGCCCGATCTACCAATAGTCTTGCACTTCACATTCCCAGAAAAAAATACATTTTTTTCCTACTCTTTAATGTTTATTTTAAGAAAACTGTAAAAAATATATTTTATGACTAAATAAATAAACCTATACTTTAACATGAATTAAAAATGCACACACCAAATCCCAAATCCAGTAAAATATTTTCTTCTTGAAAGTGAGAGAACAATATACTCTGAAGGGGTAAAAAGGAGATACTAACTTTATCTTAAGTGTTCTTCTTTATTAATAAAATGAAAACAAACAACAAGAGCTAGAATGGAAAATGCTAATACTTGTTAATTCTGAATAATAAAGGGGTGTTTTTGCATTTATTTTCTAATTGCACTTTTTGTTTCAAATTTTCATTATTAAAAAAAAGCCCAATGGGAGTTTCAACATGGGTATTTCTAGCCTCATGGGATAGACTCTATACACTGCAGCTGTATTAGTCTTAGTAAACCCATCTAAAATAAAGATGGTCAGTTGCAGAAAACAGAAATCAAATTGATAAGGACAATGGTAACACTGTTGTGGTATGTACCATGTGCCATACAAACCAATAAAAGCATAAATTAGGCATAATTTTATCCTCATTTTAGGTTTCAGGAAACTGAGGTCCAGAAAGGTTAGATAGCTTGCCCAAGATTTTCTATTAGTAAGAGGTAAAAACACGACTTGAATTCAGGCACCTTTGCTCCAGAAGTTTTACACATGACCATGAATGTTACTGGGTGGGAGCAGGGTAGAAATGCAGATATTCTCCCACTTTCTGAAAGACAGAGAAATACCTTATGGGAATCAAAGATGCAGGAAAGAGAAAGTCTTGAGAAGTCCATATGCGTCTGCAGAAAGAGACTTATGAAGGTATAAACTTAACCTGTCTTATTACTTGAGCCCATGTGAAGCATATAGTAGGTATTCGATACAAATGTGTATATGTGGATTGAGGCAGACTGCAGATTGTCCTCCCCAAAGAGGATGAAATGGAATATGGTCATACAAAACCTTTTTGAGCTAGATGGATCATGTTGCCCTGTATACGTTCCAGTCCTTACACTAAACTGTATAGCATACAACTAAATTGATTAATGGTGTGAAAGCACCTGCTATCTATGAATACTTAACTGAATTCAGGACATAGCAGGGCTGCCCCCCTTCCCCAACGACTAGACGACCACTGTGGAACAGTGAGGGGTGAGGCTAAGGCTAAGCACATAGAGTGATAGTAGGCATTAATTCCCACCACCTCTTTCAATTTAATTTTAGTTATCCAGTGAATTTTTTATTTTCAGTAGTGTAGAGAAATAACATATGCCATTTGACTGAATTATGACCTTGTACTAAATATGACAGATGGAAAAGCAGAACATTAAAATTATCTGACACTTCTAGAATAAAAATACACTGTTTTCAAATAGAAAATTAGGCTACAGATTAGTCGTTCACTTGGATTATAGAGGTGGATTTATTATTTCAAAGCCTTGACAAATCATACAAACTTGTTGAAACTTGTTTTTTCTTCTGTGAAATGACATTGGTAAAACTCATGAATTCCCAGAAGCTATGATTTTAAGTCAGAGTCTTCCATTTGATTGCTACCCTTTTATAGGAAAATAGCTTCCCCCACTCATTCACTCATTCTATTCATTCATTCACCAACTAACAATTTACAGCCCTGCTATGATTAGGAAATTTGCTAAGAAACAAGGATACAGAGAGGAACTATAGAATACTATTAACACTAGACTAATCTCCCTTTTCCACATGCCTCCAGATACTGAATAAGATCAATGGAAAAAGATTATATAATGGTAGAGCTGATTAATCATGGGGAATAAGTCAGGAAATAATGGACTCCTATGTGAAGCATGCACTCAGAGTTAGCCCATCATCTGCTAAATATTATCAGAGAGGAAATTATTGTATTTGTATAGTTGAACAGAAAGTTTGAATAATATTATGATACTCAGAAGATGAGACATAGAGAAGGGAAGAGATATTTAAAGGTATCAGAAGACTGTGAAAGTTATGCAAGTTACATGGAATGACAAGCAAAATTTAGCTCTAAGCTACATTGATTGCCAAAAGTTTAATGTCTTTTATTCATACTTACTTGAGGTTTCAATATTCTATTACAAGAAATTTCAACAATCAATGTTTTGAGGTCTGTAATGAGTAAATGCAATATTTAATGTTATAGTTTCAACAATCAAAAGTCTTGTAAAGCCATAGTAGTAAATGTAAATACAAACTATTTAGGAAATGTACTTTCACTTTTAGTAGAACACTTTAGCACTAAATTCAGCAAGTAGAATCATTAATATTATTGGATATTGGATAAGACTTTAAATTAATCATAAGGATCAACACTACATTTATAAGTTGCTGACTTTTAAATGAGTTAGAGGCCTGGTATGTTACGTGGAATTAAAATTCAAATTGATTCCATCAGTCTCCAATATTGAAAATAAAACCTTATGTTTATGAGACTTAAGGTTGTGAAGCTGCAATATAAATCTTTTATTAAAAGTCTATAAATATACACAATGATGACAAAGTCTGTTTTAACAATCCTCACATTTAATACTATACATATATGCTAAATATAGTCAAGGCTTAATGTATACTTTTTGCTTGCTCTGTGAATATCCCTTGATTTATACCTTTTAGTTTCCTAGGATATTTTTTAACTGTATCTACCCATGTTTCTAAACCCTCATTTTTCTTTCCACTTTTCTTTGCCTATTCATTTCTTTTCTTTTTAAAGATTTTATTTATTTGTCAGAGAGCGAGAGCTCAAGCAGGTGGAGTGGCAGGCAGAAGGAAAAGCAGGCTCCCTGCTGAGCAAGTAGCCCAATTCAAGACTGGATCCCAGGACCCCAGGATCATGACCTGAGCCGAAGGCAAACGCTTAATTGACTGAGCCACCCAGGCATCCCTGCCTATTCATTTTTGGTATCTGTCTTATTTTAGGATTTACTATATTTAAAAATTTACTTCATACTCATTACCTTTTTAAAAAAGCAGGTAATTAAAATTATTTAAAAATAAAAGTGTTACAATCAATATTTCAGTATGGTTTAGATACTACAAATATTCTACAAATAACTCCAGTACTTAAAAGAGAAAAATTTTCTTCCATAAAATTTTAGTGACCTAGTTCCTCCTGAAGAAAGATAGACAAATAGATAAACTATCTAGCATTCTTTGATAGTTGTTCCTTCAGTGAAATTTTACAGAAAGTACGATGTTGAATTTATTTATTTATTTATTTATTTATTTATTTATTTATTTATTTAGTGCTGACTATTAAGCAACCAACAATATTAAGACTTCTATACCTAGGAAGATAAATTGTCAATACCTGTTTATTCTAGACCTAGACTAGACCTAGGTACACTATTTTAAATAAGAAATGGGAAAAGCTTCAAAATCATCTCAGAGATGATGGCAAATGATTTTTATTTGGACATTATCATGTAAAAAAATGTGACCATTTAATAAGGTGTTTATACTAGCTCAAATAAGCATCTTAGCTTGACCACAAATTCCATCAGTTTATTCACAGTCCCTGAAGGTGCCATCACAGTTCATATTGTATTTACACTGAGAGTCTCCTACTTGCTCTCTCTTCTTCAGGCAAAACTAAGCACCTACAGTGAACAGCTCAGTCCTTTCTTCTGGCCCCCCACTCTGCTGACCACAACCTGGCTCTACCCCACTTTCTTCTATCCACCTTTGTCCCCAGCTCTTTAAACAGAAAAAAGAGCTGAGCAAACCAGATTTTTAAATTTTCCAGCTGTTAGAATCTAGTCTGTAAAAGTGTAGGAAAGCTCTTTCTGTTCTCTGAGCCTTAGTTTTCTCATCCTTATATTGAGAAGGTAGGTTCTGCTGAGAGGCTTTTCCAAATTCATCATTCTCCAAGGCCATGGTTAATGTCACAGATAGCACCCTGACCCCTGAAATTTTCTTCTGCTGCCCTTTCCACTGGACAGCGATGTCATCCAGCCGAGGCACTTCCTATAGTGTCTCCTGGAGAGATTTTCTAACACGATTTGCAGACAATACACAAGGCATTGTTCTCCCTTGAGTATTGTTTGGTGGGCAAATTTCACTCCATCACACTGGTATTTCTTACGCAGTGCAGAATCAACATGATACTCTGAACTTTAGATGTGAGTATGAACAATCAGAATATACTGCTTTCTAAGAAAAGAAGCACCCTGAGTCTGTGCTTTGTTTGATTCCTTGAGCTTAATGTCCTTCAGAAAAGCTTCCCCTACATCAAAATGCTAACAACAGTTTTCTCTAGGAAGGGAAAAAGAAAAGTCATGGATGACCCTTTTCTTTTATTCTCTATTACATGTACTAGCCTATATTTTAGTCCACACTGACTACATTTCTTTTATAAATATACAAATTTTATTTTCTTAAAGTTAAATTTCCCAATCAGTGAAAAAAAAATGCTTTTTGCAGGAAGGTAGTATTTGTGTTTCAATATTATCCATAATAATGATACAACTTATTTTTATTTCCCTTCAACAGTTACTATGAAATAGCATTAACAACAGTCATACCTAAAATGTGTTTAGATCTATTAATTGTATCAAAGAATTTTTGCATCTCACCTCTCATTCTATCTTCACAGAATTTCTTCTTGGTGGTTAGATTCATTATTATTATGGATATACTAGAAATTTGAAGAAAAGATAAAAAGAGACCAAAGAGCACTACTACTACGACATAGTCCTACATTAAACAATCAATTCAAAATAAGCAATGATAACACAGTGGTTATATAAAGACAATCAAATGCAACTTAAGTCACTTTAGTTCTATCATTGCTTGTGACTACTTGGATTTTCTATTTCTGTTGAAATTCTTTGAATGGTAAAGATGTTACAAGTGTCTGAAACCTATTACAAAGAAATAAACACAGAGAGTACTAAAATTTCTGGAAGATATTTGAAACTGGGATTTGTTGTGAATTTCTGCCAGACTCCCATTCTCTCTCTCTCTTTCACTCTCTCTGAATATTATATATGAAACATATAGCTTTATATATAAATGCATAGTATATGATATATGTAAATGCATAAGTATATATGTAAACAAAACTTCAAAAATGAATAAAAAGTATTTTCTTATCAACTATAAGCAAAGGCAGATTGATATTATCTAGTGATACTGGCTACTGATCATGAATATTAGAGAAGATCAATTTTGATGTACTCACTGACAAATTTGCAGAAGTCAGGGCCTAAAAAGAGACAATGTAATTTATTACTATGCTAGTAATATATAGGTGTAAGTTTTATCCTTTTTTAAAAACATACTAATTTCTGGGGTACCTGGGTGGCTCAGTCTGCCTTTGGCTCAGGTCATGATCCCAGGGTTCTGGGATGAAGCCAGCATTTGGCTTCCTACTCAGCGGGGAGTCTGCTTCTCCCACTCCCTCTGCGCCTACCCCTTCCCAGCTTGCGCTCACACACGCGCTCTCTCTCTCTCAAATAAATAAATAAAATCTTTAAAAAAAACAAAATAAAATAAAAATAAAAAATATTAATTTAAAAGTACAATTCAATTTTCCCTTTATAATATTTCATTTGTTTACACTGGTGGAATTATATTACATATTAATATTTCAATAAAAGGAAATTTTCACTATATTTCTTTTCTGTCCATTATCATTATTTACTTCATTACATGGTTACCCCTAAAAATAAATGTGTTAAAAAGTTATCTACCTTGGATCTTAAATATACCAGGTACAGTGCCACAACAGATGTTTTCTGAATAACATATCTTGATATTTTTGGTGTTAGCACTCAGAGGGAAATACTGTGCTCAATAAGGAAGAACAAACAACCATCAGGGAAATATCTGCAAACTGCAGTGCCAGGTCATTGCTTAATCTACTCAGCATCTTGAGGAAGTTGCAGTTCTATCTCTTGGTCCCTGATCTAAATCCAATATAATGGATTTCAATGTGTTTTAAAGTCAAATAAGTAACCTTTCTCTGTCTTATTTCAATATCATGCCCTATGTGATGTCTTATCTTCATTAAATCATTCTGTTTTTCTAATTGCCTGAATAACTCAATCCTGTGTTAATGCCAATGTGAAGAGTCCTGTGTTTCCCTCTTTCTATTTTTGGGGTATCCAGGCACCTTTTTCCAAGTTAATATAATTTCTAAATTAGCCATGTGTACCCCTGTATCAGATTATATGGAAATTAAAGATCAACTGGCAGGTAACACCCACATTTGAGAGAAAAATAATATTAAATAAATGAACTGTACTTCTGAATAACACTTCCATCTTAACAATACTTTAAAAAAAAAAATAAGTTCTGCTTCTTATCTGAAGAATACATTTGTTAAATCCCTTCCTGGTATTAAATAGCTAAAAGCAAACAGAAAAACACAAACAATTGTCAGTGACTAAAGATTTATCTGGATATAACACAGATTATTTTAGTTAAACTAACACCTGACGCTTTGAAAGTGTCAATCTTAAAGTTTTCAATTACCTAGACTAATGATAGGGTCAGCCATCAGACTAATCCAAATAGACAAATCTTATCAATTTAATTTATATTGAGCTCAGGTCAGTTAAGCAGCCGACTCTTGATTTCAGCTCAGATCATGATGATCTCAGGGTCCTGGGATAGTCCCACATCAGAATCTGTACTCAATGGGGAGTCTGCTTGAGAATTCGCTCTCTCCCTCCCTCACTCTGCCCCTCCCCCGGCTTGTGCTCTCTCTCTAAAATAAATAAATCTTTTAAAAATGAATAAATAAATAAATAAGTACAATTTATATGGTCAACATACAGTTTTGAAAGTATGTTTTAAGATAAATAAATTTCATAGTCTATATATTTGCTTTATATTTAATAAAGAGGACAATTATGGAATCCAGTAATAAATAGCTCATCAAAATATAGAAATTTTCCTTGAGTCTAGAACAACAAATGATCACATCATCAGAATCTATCTGAGCACAAAGCTCAGTTCAGAAAGTTTTTATAAATCAAAACCCAGCCTCCTTTCAAAAAGTTTTAGGGGACTCTCTTAGTCAGCTTTGGATTCTACAATAAAATACCAGAGACTGGGTGGCTTAAACAAGAGACATTTATTTCTCATAGTTCTGGAGTCTGGAAGTCCAAAATCTAGGTGCTAACAGGTATGATTCCTGGTAAGGGAAAACTTCTGGGCTTACAGATGTCACCTTCTCCCTGTGTGCTAACATGGTGAAGAGAGTGAGAGAGAGGGGCTCTCTTCCTTTTCTTATAAAGAAACTAATCCCATCATGGGAGCTCCGTCTTCATTTTCTCATTATTGGCCCTCATAAACCTTCCAAATGCTCCATCCAAATACTACCAGATAGGGAATTAGGACTTCAACATACAAATTTTGGGAGGATGCAAACATAAAGTCCATAACTGGGTATTTTGAAATCCAGAAGCAATCTGGTTTGATTTATCTATATCTATTTTCCCCTAAAAATTAAACTGGATGCACAGAATCCAGTGAAAGATAAAGGAGATTTATTTCAATGACACAGTTATGTTTCCACAACGGACATTAGATTCACCTCACTCTGGTATGTAATAGTTTCCTGGGAGCTGCCTCTGCTCTGAAAACAAAAGGTATAATTACACATATACAATTATAATAGTTACACATTCATCACTTACCTCTTCTAAGCTCATCCCTGCTATTCCTAGATGAATCATGGAAGTTCTTATGTGTGAAGAAACTTGCTCAAAGTCAAGGGCAAGACCATAGCAACCCCCCAGATAGATAACTGATCTCTAGTACTGTTTTATTGCCTCAAACTTCTGATACTCACTCCAAACCAAGGAGGCTAGCCAAGTTCGCTCCTACAGAACTTCTGCCCCTGAGCCAACAACACTCCTCTGTATACATCTGCTTTGCCTGTACTAGAGAATGAGTTTCCAGATTTAGATAAATGCATGTAGGAGCTGGCTTCTGCTTAATGCAACAGATCATGTGCTACAGCTTTTTCATTTTAAGGGTATTGTTGACACATCATCGATTACATAAAGTTTGTTGCTATAGATTCTCTCAGTTATCTGAATTTTCCTCCCAGTGATTTCTTAAACAATTATATCCCAAGGCTAAGAGATACCCTAAGGAAGAAGGAGAAACAAAAAAGGAAGGAAGGAAGGAAGGAAGGAAGGAAGGAAGGAAAGAAGGAAGGAAGGAAGGAAAGGAGGGAGAACAGAAAGACAGACAGAAAGAAAGGTGGACAGACAGTTTCTCTTCTGCTGTCCAGCTGGCTGCTCCCTTGCAGGTCTATTCAATAAACTTATTATCGCCTTCAAAAAAAAAAAAAAAGAAGAAGGGGAAGGAAGGAAGGGAGGGAGGGAGGAGAGAGAAAGAAGAAAGAGAGAGAGAGAAAGAAGAAAGAAAAAAAGAAAGAAAGAAAGAAAGAAAGAAAGAAAGAAAGAAAGAAAGAAAGAAAGAAAGAAAGAAAGAAAGAAAAAGAAAGGAAGAAAGAAAGAGAAAGAAAGAAAGGAAGGAAGAAGAAAAGAAAAGAAAAGAAAAGAAAAGAAAAGGAAGAAGCTAATAACTACTAGCAAAGAAACATTAGTTTCCTAAAGTTAGAAGACATTTTTCAATAGATTTTAGTCCATTTAACTTCCCAAGAACTCTGCAAGGGAGGTATTATTCCCACATTACAAATAAGGAAACTAAAGGTCAGAGATACAGAACAACTTGTCCATGGTCAGATAGTCAAAAAAACGGTCTGGACTCAGTTAATATGAAAAGCCATTATCAATCCTTATATGACATTAACTCAAAAGTATCCCTTTTCATTTTGAGTATATGTGAAGGCCAACCCCAATGGATGTTGAGACCTGTAGGTAACAGAGCACTGACCAAATCAACACTCATCTGGGAGCTGCCTCAGCCCCACCACCTTCCCACTGCAGCCCCTGAGTAAGGGAATGGTTAAGGTTGCAACTTCTGAGATCAGAAATGTTGATTAGCTCTGCACTCCACATCACCTAGCTTCCCACTTTCCTAAAGGCCATTTAGTTCTGGGAATAAACCTCACTATCAGCAAGATGCAATACCTGTTCTCTCTCATATTTTGCCTGAGCAGCACACTGGCCAGTATTGGGTACCCAAGCAAAGCAGTCACATAGGGCTCCATGCCCAGAGGATCCTGCATTTGGGTTTAATGCTCTGCAGTTACTGTCTTGAAATTCTTAGTAAGTTAACTTTGAATTTGTGTTTTGAAAATGAATTCCAATAGGACAATGGAGAATGCTCTGAGGACTTGGAGACTTGGCTCAAGGGCATGCCTTCCCTGGCAGCCTACCTACCTTCTACCTACCTCCCTTGACATGGATTTCCCAGTGCCTGCTTCTCTGTTACCTGACATTTTAGGTCCCATTCAACCTGCCCTCCTCCATGCCACCCAGCAACCACTGTTGCTCTGCACCCCTGGCATGGGTCTGGGCATGGGTATAGGGAGAATCAAGGTTAGATAGGTGAGCCTAGCAGGGTCTCAGGCTGGGACATGGCAGCATCCTTCCCTGCCTTCAGCTGACCACACAGTTTAAAGGATGACCCTCGGCCCATCCCTCAGCCAGGTGTACATTCCAGGGCAAAAGCTGCAATCACCTGTCCGTGGCCCATTCCCATGGGTAAGGGGGCAGCAGACACATGGGAAGAGGAGATGCCTGGATCTACTTCTCACTCTGACTGGGAATGGCTGGTTGGGAGGGGGGATCTGCCAGCTGGTGGGTCACACATACAAGCTGATTTGCAGGGTGGAGCCTGGGAGCCTATGAAGGTCTGCACGTGCCCCAGGAGTATCACTTGCCTGAAGGAGTGTGACATTAAAAGCAAATAAAACACACCATGACAGGTTGAGAAAGAGTCCCCAGAAGAAAGGAAAAATTTTATATTTTTGAACAAAGGTCAGTTCTCACATTTTCATTTTGCACTGGGCACTGTAAATTATGTAGCCAGCTCTGACACTGGCATAAAGGGATTGGACTTCTCTGACTACAAAGCAAATCAGTGAACATATGTGAGCCTGTTTGGTATCTTCTGCTTCTTGCTGAAATCCTGAGAAAATATCTGACTCTTCGGTAGCCTTATAGCACATTTGCTTTTTCAACTATATAACAAATGGGTTTTGTATATTAAAAAATTATCTCCCATATTATACTTCGGGTTCTTAAAAGAAAATAGCTACACTTTTTTTAAAATTTTATTTTATTATGCCATCTTAATCACCATACATTACATCATTAGTTTTTGATGTAGTGTTCCATGATTCATTGTTTGCGTATAATGTCCAGTGCTCCATTCAATATGTGCCCTCTTTAATACACACAACCAGGCTAAACAACCCCCCCACCCCATCCTCTCTAGAACCCTCAGTTTGTTTCTCAGAGTCCATAGTCTCTCATGGTGTGCCGTCCCCTCTGACCTCCCCCCCTTCATTTTTCCCTTCCTACTATCTTCTCTCTCTCTCTTTTTTTTTTTTTTTAACATATAATGCATTATTTGTTTCAGAGGTACAGGTCTGTGATTCATCAGTCTTACAAAATTCACAGTGCTCACCATAGCATATACTCTCCCAAATGTCTATCACCCAGCCACCCCATCCCTCCCACCCCCCCACCACTCCAGCAACCCTCAGTTTGTTTCCTCAGATTAAGAAATCCTCATATCAGTGAATCATATGATACATGTCTTTCTGATTGACTTATTTCCCTTAGCATAATACCCTCTAGTTCCATCCACATCATTGCAAATGGCAAGATTTCGTTTTTTTTGATGGCTCCATAATATTCCATTGTATATATATATCACGTCTTCTTTATCCATTCATCTGTCAATGGACATCTTGGCTCTTTCCACAGTTTGGTTATTGTGGACATTGCTGCTATAAACATTGGGGTGCAGGTATCCATTCAGATCCCTACATTTGTATCTTTGGGGTGAAAACCCAGGAGTGCAATTGCTGGGTCGTATGGTAGCTCTATTTTCAACTTTTTGAGGAACCTCCATACTGTTTTCCAGAGTGGCTGCACCAGCTTGCATTCCCACAAACAGTGTAGGAGGGTTCCCCTTTCTCCTCATCCCCGCCAACATCTGTCGTTTCCTGACTTGTTAATTTTAGCCATTCTGACTGGTGTGAGGTGGTGTCTCATTGAGCTTTTGATGTGGATTTCCCTGATGCCGAGCGATGTTGAGCACTTTTTCATGTGTCTGTTGGCCATCTGGATTTCTCCTTTGGAAAAATGTCTGCTCATGTCTTCTGCCCATTTCTTGATTGGATCATTTGTCCTTTGGGTGTTGAGTTTGATAAGTTCTTTATAGATTTTGGATACTAGCCCTTTATCTGATATGTCATTTGCAAATATCTTCTCCCATTCTGTCGGTTCTCTTTTGGTTTTGTTGACTGTTAACCTCTGCTGTGCAAAAGCTTTTTATCTTGGGCGCCTGGGTGGCTCAGTTGGTTAAGCGACTGCCTTTGGCTCAGGTCATGATCCTGGAGTCCCTGGATCGGGTCCCGCATCGGGCTCCCTGCTCGGCAGGGAGTCTGCTTCTCCCTCTGACCCTCCCCTCTCTCATGTGCTTGCTCTCTCTCATTCTCTCTCTCTCAAATAAATAAATAAAAAATCTTTAAAAAAAAAAAAAGCTTTTTATCTTCATGAAGTCCCAGTAATTCATTTCTGCCTTGCTTCCCTTGCCTTTGGCAATGTTTCTAGGAAGAAGTTGCTGCAGCTGAGGTCGAAGAGCTTGCTGCCTGTGTTCTCCTCTAGGATTTTGATGGATTCCTTTCTCACATTTAGGTCTTTCATCCATTTTGAGTCTATTTTTGTGTGTGGTGTAAGGAAATGGTCCAGTTTCATTTTTCTGCATGTGGCTGTCCAATTTTCCCAACACCATTTGTTGAAGAGACTGTCTTTGGACAGACCAATGGAAATATTGGATACTCTTTCCTGCTTTGTCAAAGATTAGTTGACCATAGAGTTGAGTGTCCATCTCTGGGCTCTCTATTCTGTCCCATTGATCTATGTGTCTGTTTTTGAGCCAGTACCATACTCTCTCATCTTCACAATATTTGTTCTTCCAATCCATGAGCATGGAACATTTTTCCATTTCTTTGTGTCTTCCTCAATTTCTTTCATGAGTATTTTATAGTTTTCTAAGCACAGATTCTTTGCCTCTTTGGTTAGATTTATTCCTAGGTATCTTATGGTTTTGAGTGGAACTGTAAATGGGATTGACTCCTTAATTTCTCTTTCTTCTGTCTTGTTGTTGGTGTATAGGAATGCCACTGACTTCTGTGCATTGATTTTCTATCCTGCCACTTTACTGAATTACTGTATGAGTTCTAGCAGTTTTGGGGTGGTCTTTTGGGTTTTCCACATAAACTATCACATCATCTGCAAAGAGTGAGAGTTTGACTTCTGCTTTGCCTATTCGGATGCCTTTTATTTCTTTTTGTTGTCTGATTGCTGAGGCTAGGACTTCTAGTAATATGTTGAATAGCAGTGGTGATAGTTGACATCCCTGCCGTTTCCTGACCTTATGAGGGAAGCTTTCAGTTTTTCCACATTGAGAATAATATTGGCTGTGGGTTTTTCATAGATGACTTTTATGATATTGAGGTATGTACCCTCTATCCCTACACTATGAATAGTTTTAATCAAGGAAGGATGCTGTACTTTGTCAAATGCTTTTTCTGCAGCTATTAAGAGGATCATATGATTCTTGTTCTTTCTTTTATTAATGTATTGTACCATATTGATCACTTTGCAGATGTTAAACCAACTTGCAGACGAGGGATAAATCCCACTTGGTCATGGTGAAGAATCCTTTTAATGTACTGTTGGATCCTATTGGCTAGTATTTTGGTGAGAATTTTTACATCCATGTTCGTCAGGGATATTGGTCTGAAATTCTCCTTTTTGTTGGGGTCTTTGTCTGGTTTTGGGATCAAGGTAATGGTGGCCTCATAAAATGAGTTTGGAACTTTTCCTTCCATTTCTATTTTTTGGAACAGTTTCAGAAGAATAGGTCATCTGACCCTGAGCTTTTGTTTGTTGGGAGATTTTTGATGACTGCTTCAATTTCTTTAGTGGTTATAGGTCTGTTCAGGTATTCTATTTCTTCCTGGTTCAGTTTTGGTAGTTGATACATCTCTAGGAATGCATCCATTTCTTCCAGGTTATCTAATTTGCTGGCATAGGGTTGCTCATAATATGTTTTTATAATTGTATTTCTTTGGTGTTGGTTGTGATCTCTCCTCTTTCATTCATGATTTTATTGATTTGGTCATTTCTCTTTTCTTTTTTATAAGTCTGTCCAGGGGTTTATCAATCTTATTAATTCTTTCAAAGAACCAACTCCTAGTTTAGTTGATCTGTTCTTTTGTTCTTTCGGTTTCTATTTCATTGATTTCTGCTCTGATCTTTATTATTTCTCTTCTCCTGCTGGGTTTAGGCTTTATTTGCTGTTCTTTCCCCAGTTCCTTTAGGTGTAAGGTCAGGTTATGTATTTGAGACCTTTCTTGATTCTTGAGAAGGGCTTGTATTGCTATATACTTTCCTGTCAGGACTGCCTTTGCTGCATCCCAAAGATTTTGAACAGTTGTGTTTTCATTTTCATTGGTTTCCATGAATTTTTTAAATTCTTCTTTAATTTCCTGGTTGACCCATTCATTCTTTAGTAGGATGCTCTTTAGCCTCCATGTATTTGAGTTCTTTCCAGCTTTCCTCTTGTGACTGAGTTCTAGTTTCAAAGCATTGTGGTCTGAAAATATGCAGGGAATGATCCCAATCTTTTGGTACCAGTTGAGACCTGATTTGTGACCTAGGATGTGATCTATTCTGGAGAATGTTCCATGGGCACTAGAGAAGAATATGTATTCTGTTGCTTTGGGATGGAATGTTCTGAATACATCTGTGAAGTCCATTTGGTCCAGTGTGTCATTTAGTCTTTTTTTTTTTTTTAAACGGAAGTGGCTGATGCCACCCCTCCCCAAAGAACACAAGAATAATAGCTTACTTAGAAAAGAAAGAAATCCTTCCAAACTTGCTTGCCAACTTCCGCCAGTCCATCTACTCTTTCAGTGTTAAAGAAGGGGGAGCGGGCAGATCTCAAGTCCCAGGCATCCCGCAAAGTAGGCGGGTCACCTTAGGGGCAACCTTTACCCACTCAAAAATTCGTCTCACATTAGCAGTGAGGATTCAGGCGTCACCCTGAATCGTTATTTTCCTTACTCATAAGTTTAAGGCATTCATTTAGTCTTTATTTCCTTGTTGATCTTTTGCTTAGATGATCTGTCCATTTCAGTGAGGGGGGTGTTAAAGTCCCCCACTATTATTGTATTTTTGTAGATGTGTTTCTTTGCTTTTGTTATTAATTGCCTTATATAATTAGCTGCTCCCATGTTAGGGGCATAGATATTTACAATTTTTAGATCTTCTTGTTGGATAGACCCTTTAAGTAGGATATAGTATCCTTCCTCATCTCTTATTACAGTCTTTGGTTTAAAATCTATTTTGTCTGATATAAGGATTGCCACCCCAGCTTTCTTTTGGTGTCCATTACCACGGTAAATTGTTTTCCACCCCCTCACTTTCAATCTGGAGGTGTCTTTGGGTCTAAAATGAGTCTCTTGCAGACAGTATATTGGTGGGTCTTGTTTTTTTATCCAATCTGACACCCTGTGTCTTTTGATTGTGGCATTTAGCCCATTTACATTCAGGGTAACTATTAAAAGGTATGAATTTAGTGCCATTTTATTGCCTATAAGGTGACTGTTACTGTATATTATCTCCATTCCTTTCTGGTCTATGTTACTTTTAGGCTCTCTCTTTGCTTAGAGGATCCCTTTCAATATTTCTTTTAGGGCTGCTTTGGTGTTCACAAATTCTTTTAGTTTTTGTTTGTCCTGGCTGCATATTTTTCTCATTTAGAGCTCTGAAGATATCATGCCAGTCCTTTCTGGCCTGCCAGGTCTTTGTGGATAGGTCTCTTGACAATCTAATGTTTCTACCATTGTAGGTTACAGACTTCTTGCCCCAAGCTGCTTTCAGGATTTTCTCTTTGTCTCTGAGACTCATAAGTTTTACTATTAGATGTCGGGGTGTTGACCTATTTTTACTGATTTTGAGGGGGGTTCTCTGTGCCTCCTGGATTTTGATGCCTGTTTCCTTCCCCAAATTAGGGAAGTTCTCTGCTATAATTTGCTCCAATATACCTTCTGCCCCTCTCTCTCTTTCTTCTTCTTCTCAGATCCCAATTATTCTAATATTGTTTTGTCTTATGGTATCACTTATCTCTTGAATTCTGCCCTCGTGATCCAGTAGTTGTTTCTCTCTCTTTTTCTCAGCTTCTTTATTCTCCATCATTTGGTCTTCTACGTCACTAATTCTCTCTTTTGCCTTAATTATTCTAGCAGTTAGAGCCTCCATTTTTGATTGCACCTCATTAATAGCCTTTTTGATTTCGACTTGGTTAGATTTTAGTTCTTTTATTTCTCCAGAAAGGGTTTCTCTAGTATCTCCCATGCTTTTTTCAAGCCCAGTTAGTATCTTTATAATCGTCATTCTGAAGTCTAGTTCTGACATCTTACTAATGTCCATATTGATTAGGTCCCTGGCAGTCAGTACTGCCTCTTGTTTTTTTTTTTTGTTTGTTTTTTTTTTTTTGAGGTGATATTTTCCATATTGCCATTTTGTCCAGAGGAGAATTGATGAATGAGAGAACAAAATGCTAACTGGGTAACAACGATCCCAGAAAAATATACACTAAACAAATCAGAAGAGACCTGAAACCAGGGGAAAAGAAAGGGAAAGAAAGAAAAAATAAAATAAAAAAAGAATATGATCCAATATGATCAGGCTGGTGAATAGATCAGTGCCACACACTAGATTTTAGATGTATTTTGGTCTGTTAGAATAAACTGCCTCCCAAAATTTTAAAGAAACTAAAATTTATATATGTACAAAAATAAGGGTAAATATGATGAAGGGATAGAATATGATTATAAAGATAAAAATTATAAAAGATTTCATAAAAGGAATTGATAAGATAAGAAGTTGGTTGAAAAAAGAAAGAAGAGAAATTAAAAAAAAAAAATGGGAGAGAATGTGATCAGGCTGGAGACTAGAACAAAGCCATACACTAGAGATTTAGGGTATATTTTGGTCTGTTAGAAGAAACTGTATCCCAGAATTTTAAAGAGAGAACAATTTATATATATACCAAAAATAGGGTTAATTACAATGAAGGGATAGAATATGACTAAAAATGAAAAATAAAAAAGATTTTTTAAAAAAAGGGATGGATAAGACGTTGGTTGAAAAAGGGAAAAAGAAAAATTCAAAAAAAAATAGAAAAAAAAAGAAAATTAAAAAAATTAACTTTGAAAGACTAAAGAATCAGTGGGAAAAAAGGCATGAATTCTATGTGCAGTATTCCCCTAGTGCTGGAGTTCTGCCATTCTCATTGATCATTAAACCTGGTCTTGGCTGGCTGTTCTTGCTGATCTTCTGGAGGAGGGGCCTGCTGCCGTGGTTCCCAAATGTCTTTGCTGGAGGCGGAATAGCCCCACCCTTGCCCAGTCCGGGCTAAGGAATCTGCTCGGGTTTGCTCTCCGGAGCTTTTGTTCCCTGCAAGCTTTCCGTACAGCTTTGGAGGACAAGAATGAATATGGTGGCCTCCCAATCTCCACCTGGAGGAGCCAAGAACTCCGGGCCCCACTCCTCAGTGAGCCCCCAGAGAAAAGCAGTCAATCACTCCCGTCTCCCCAGTCTCTGGCCACACTCTGTGTTCACCCGGCCTGTGATGGAGCGTTTCTATCTCTGGCACCCGACCCCGTGTGGAGTCTCCAAACCCAGCAGATCCCTGCGGTGCATTCCCATGCTGCTCCTCCCGGGGGAGGAAGGGGAGTCTTCCCAGATCTGCCGCTTATTGGGTCCCTGCTGGAGGAGCAGTGGCCCGACTGTGCTGCGGATCACGGTTTATGGCAACCCTGAGCTGAGAGCCCACTCCTCGGCTCTGTCTCTGCAGCCAGCTTCCCTGCTCCGATACCTGGGAGCTCTGCCGTACTCAGGCACCCCCGGTCTTTCTTTGACCCTGAGGGTCCTGAGACCACACTGTCCCACGAGGGTTCCACCCCCCCGCTTAGCCACTGGAGTGACGTCTCTCAGCAGAGCAGACTTCTAAAAGATCCGATTTTGTGCTCCGCGGCTCTAACACTTGCCAGAAGCGGCAGACGGAGGCCCCTCCCCCGCCATCTATCCTCCCGAATATTGCCTCGGATTCACTTCTCTACAAGTCCTCCCTTCCAGAAAGTGGTCGCTTTTCTGCTCAGAGAGCCACTGCCATTCCCTTCTTCGATCTCCTGCTGAGCTCGCAGGTGTTCAGAATGGTTTGATAGCCATCTAGCTGAGTTCCTGGGACTGGTGGAAACCTAGGTCTCCCACTCCTCTGCCATCCCGCTCCTCCCCCTCCTACACTTTTTTTTTTAATTTGTATACTTGCTGTTTTGAAAATAAAAGACAATAAATGAATATTGGGTATTGGGATTCTGAAACCTAAGAAAATGTGGTTTAGTTCTAATTTTCCTCCAAATTACACACTCAAAAATAGTGGTTTTCTGAAAAAAGTTACACAAATATAGTAATCTCTTTTTCAGAAATGGATTCAAATGTAGCACTGTACAAGTTTTTGACCACCTATGCAATGGTCAGATGAGCCACTTACTCAATAAGCAGTCACTGTGTGTCTACTGTGTATCTATCTTATACCAGTTGCAAGGAAAAGGAAGGTGACATATATTCACATTTATTGTGAATCTTCTATATGCTAGTCAATTTGTGTACTTACAGTCCTTCATCTTTGCAACAAGTTGAGAGGTAGATATTATTGGCCCTGTTTTCCAAATAAAGGCTTGAAGTTCAATTTATTAAGATTAAAAGGCTGTTTTTTGATAGAAAGTGGGAAGTCTATGCAATGATGATATTAATGGGAAACTGATCATTTATAGTGGCTGGATTTTTTTTTTTGTATTAATATGAACATTCCATGTTTTAGCTGACCTATCACAGCTGCCAGTCCCATGTATACTCTAGACCCCTGGCAGGAGTAAACAAACTACAGCTCTCAGCATGTTTACATGGTTATCTTTAAAATAAATGATGATGCCAAAAGTGCACATCTCAGTGCACAAAGTGTTATTCTCAGCAACTTGTAATTGAAGCCCTTCTTGTTTCTATTAGAGTTTGTCAATTGGAGGGCCTCTTTTAGCATCTAGGCCTAACAGTCAGTGAGAAGACACTTTCAGTTATGGAAGAACTGGCTGTTTGTCCTAGAGAAGGACAAAGGTGGTTTCCATTAACCTAATGCCAGCCACTCCAGTGTTCTTCATGCTGTGTCTTGCTTGGAGAAAAACACTGCCCAGGTCCAAATGTGAGTTCTTAGGCGGTCTCTTGTACCCTCGTCCTTACCTAGTGTGACTGATGTGTTTTACCTGAAAAATTACTTTATACTTTGTAGAGGCTTGAAGGAAAAAATGCTAATTAGCTAATATGCAAATATTAATTAACCAATTCTCAAAAGAGATATGGATTAAAAAGTAGGGTACTCTGTGCTAATTCAGCAACAGGAAAGTTCTAGTTAAGGAACTCAGTCTATCAAGGTCACATTCTGGGCCAAAGAACTAGAAAGGACAGACAAAAGTGAAAAAGACCAAACTGGTTGATGACCCCACTGAACAAAACTACATCTACGGTTGTCTCCAGGTTGAGGTCTTATTTTTGTGCCCCACTTTTCCTTATTCAGATCTATGGAACTCCATCCATGAAGCTGTCCCTTATGTTCCAGCTCACATGAATATCCGCCTTCTCCAGCAACTCCTCATCAATATTGCTTCCATCAATTTGCAAGTGTTATTTAATTATGAAATGCATGCATTTGTTATTTTCCCGAACCGGTCTTTACAAAGACAGAGAGAATGGTCAGCATGCTTTAGGACCACAGCTATACTATATGCATGGTGGGAAAAATATTTAATAGATGCCAATTTGATTTCACAGACTCTGTATTAATTTGTTTTTACTACACAGAGGAACTGATTATTGTTATTCCACCATACACATGTGGAAATTGAGGCTTTGCATGGCTAAAACACTTCCTGGGATCATATAAACAATACACAACCAAGACAGTTTTCATTTCTCATCAATCTTATGCAAAAAGTGAGAATGCTATTACAATTCCAGCTTTACAGATTAGAAAACCTAGGCTCAGAAGGCAATAGCCTTTGCTCAAGATTACAAATCAAGTTACAGGGGAGGAGTGTGGTATTATGAGAAAGAGATGACATGACCAATTAACTGCCAAAGGGAGCATTGCAGAAAAGCTGGCTTCCATTCCAGGTACAGCAGCTGCCTCCTGCTTACAAATATGAGCCTCAGAACAGCTGACCAAGATCCCGTTTGAACTCTGTGAGCTGCTATTAGAGTTCAGCTCAGAGGCTTGAGCTAAGGAGCTGTGTGGATTATATGAACAATAACATGTCAGGTGTAAAAGGAGAAACTTCTCAGGGATCCCTGCCCACTGGTGTATCTTCCACTTCTCTCTACCTGTCAAGTCCAACATTCTGATCTCATCAGTTAGATCTTATTAGTTAAATAACAAGTACCATTTTTTGAGAACCTACCAAGTTCTAATTCCAGATGAATAAATTACTGTGAGGTCAGGGTCATTTTGCCCATCTTACAGATGTGGGAGATGAAGCTCACAAATCCATTCATTCATTTGACAGACATTTCATCTCTACTACATGCCAAGAATACCATTTAGTGCTGGGTAAGAGTGGTAAACCAAGTAGGCAGGCTTTCTTTCCTTGTGGAGCTTATAACATTAAAGATAAAGAAGTAAACACACATATTTTTATTTGAGAAAAATACTATAAAAGTAACAGATTGCTACTATGGAGGAAAAGTGGGACTGTGGATGGAAAACTATGTGTGAGTGTCTAGAAAAGATTTTAACATGAAATCTGAAGCATGAGAACTGTCCCTTCCCAAGAGCTAGTAGCAGGCCCATCTAAGCCCAGAGGACAGAAGGGATAAAAGTTTTGACATAGAAAAGATTTTGGTGTTTTTAAAAATTGAACATATCCAGGGTGGCTACATCAGTTTGAACAGTTTAAGAGTAATGGAAAAGATAGATTTTAGAACAGGAAAAGGAAATGAGGTAATCAAGAAGCTTTGTAAGTTGAAGAATGGAGTAGAGATAGGGGAAGGGGGCTAATAATATCCCAAAGCTAGAAAGAGGAGGAGCCATCATTTAAAGCCAAGTCTCTCTGAACTCAAACCCAATAGTTAACCACCTCACTCCTACACCTCTAATAATGACTCACAGCTGGACAAAAGTGTCTAGCCTAGTAACATGAGCACAAGGTGGTCAGACACCATGGAGCTTATCTGGAGAAATTGAGATCCAGAGCAGTAAATTCCAGAGTCACAAGCCTAATAGTCCAGATCTTAGGAAGTAGAGTAAGGATAAAAGAGAGGGGTGTGCAGTAGGAGGGAGGGGGATGGGATAGAGAGAGGACAGGAAAAGGGAGAAGAGAAAAGAGAGGATAAGAGTAGATCAAATCATAACATCTTAGAGCTAGAACAAACAACTGACTCCAGTTAGACCAAAACCATCCCATCACTGAATCTGATAGGTTCAGTTTGGCAAGATCTTACAATTTGAACATGACTAGACTAGAAGCCAGTTGCCCTTATGCTTGAGGATGAATATGAGCATGTGACAAACAACAAATACAGCTGATCTTGAAGATGAATAATTGGTTTTGTAATGATTCCTGTTAAAAATGTGACTATGGACAAAATGGGAATCCAGAGAGGGACTATGTGTGGAATTAAGGTGGGGATAGTTTTAATGATCTCTTCTGTGAAATGATTTACAGGGGATTTTTGCAAGTGCCTGAAACACAAAGCAAACACATTTCTCCCAATGCAGGTGATATGTTGTTGCATATGGTAGACTTTCATTGTTCATTGTAATAGTCTTTGGATTTAAAAGAGAAGTTTGTTTTTTTTACAGAGTATTGCTTCTAATGTTAGTTAATTCATACTGCAAGGGGATGAGGGTGCAGAAAAAGTTTTCATTTTCATCTTCTTAACTTTTATTCTGGAAAATGCCTGCTAATTATAAAATAGCTGTTTTATTTGACCAGGCCATTTATTTTCTCAATTCTTTCTGCCATTTAGTGGGCCATCAATATCCTCTGTCTCTTCAGGGAGAGATTGATACCCTTCCCAAAACCATGGGAATATCAGAGGAATCTTTAAGGGAAAGATAATAGATACTTCCAAAATTTGAAGGAAGCATTAAAAAATGGGTTAAGAGAGCAAACATTATACCTGAAACACAGTAGATTCTCTTCTATATATGTAAACTCCTTCCCCTATATTTTCAGGTCTAATTCAGCTCAGCCCCAATTTCTCCTGCAAGTTATCCATTACAAATCAGTTTGTTTTTGTTTTTGTTTTTGTTTAAGATTTTATTTATTTGACAGAGAGAGACATAGCGAGAGAAGGACTACAAGCAGGGGGAGTGGGAGTGGGAAAGGGAGAAGCAGGCCTCCCGCCGAGCAGGGAGCCTGATGCGGGGCTCGATCCCAGGACCCTGAGATCATGACCTGAGCTGAAGGCAGACGCTTAATGACTGAGCCACCCAGGTGCCCCAAATCAGTTTGTTTTTGTAGTAAGTCCAACTATCAAGTAATCTGGAACTCCTTACAATTAATAGTCTAAATTAAAT
Source organism: Phoca vitulina (assembly GCF_004348235.1). Lineage (NCBI taxonomy): Eukaryota > Metazoa > Chordata > Mammalia > Carnivora > Phocidae > Phoca > Phoca vitulina. The sequence goes on from NW_022589777.1 coordinate 1,483,067, forward strand.
GATATATTTGATTGAAAAGGAAGCCAGTTAATTTAGTAAATTACCTCTTTTTATTTAGTTCAAATTAATATTGGTTCCAAGTTGGTATTGGATCTGCCTTTCAGGATTTTTTATGGCCAATGAAAAATCTGCATGTAAACATGATAGGCTAGGTATCCGCAAGGAAAGCAATTCATTTGGAGACTTTGATGTACTTATAATTTCTCTGATAATTTTGAATATCATCCAATAAGGTAGAATTATACCATAACATGGCTTGTTAACGCGAGAAGAACTTTTAGCCACCTATTGGTCTATCCTGGGTTTTCAAGACACAGAAAGGAATAAGGAAATGTCATTGCCTTTTATTTGTTTATACTTTCTGTTTCATTGGGGATTTTATTGGGGTGGGTAATATGGATTATCTTTTTTTATGTACACTCAAATATACCTCCATCAAAAACATCAAGCAGAATTCAAAATTGATATTATCACTTATATCCATATTATAAAGAAGTGTAATGAACATTAGAGCTCTGTATCACTACCATATTCATTAGGGTCATTTTATTTCTACTTCTCATGAAAGAAAATCAGAAAATAATTATCAAGTGCTTATAATACTACAAGATACTTCTCAAAATACTACAAAATACTTTTTAGGGCGCCTGGGTGGCTCAGTCGTTAGGCGTCTGTCTTCAGCTCAAGTCATGATCCCAGTGTCCTGGGATCGAGCCCCACATTGGACTCCCTGCTCAGCGGGAGGCCTGCTTCTCCCTCTCCCCCTGCTTGTGTTCCCTCTCTCGCTGTGCCTCTCTCTGTCAAATAAATAAAGTCTTTAAAAAAATACTTTTTAAAATATACAAAAATGAATAAGAACAAATAAGTAAATATCTATTATAAGCCAGTTCTATAAATATGGCATTTGATCCTTATAAGTCTGCAAGGATCAAGAGAAGCTAAATGGAGAAGGGGTAACTAAGCTGATTCTTGAACACACAATATTCTTTGCTTACAGAAAGGACATGTATTCATGTACATGTGGGCATGCCTCTGTGTGTGCGTATGTGTGTTTGTGTGTGTGTGTGTGTGTGTGTGTGTGTGTGTGTGTAGGTGATTAGGGCCATAAAAGGAAATACAGAATGTTTGGAAATCCAAGCTAAAGGATCAATAGAAACAAATGCTTTGATGCAGGAAATGTTCAAAGCATGATGTTTTTCAGAATAAGACATGTCACTAAGTTATTGGAGCATATGGCATATGTAAACATCCTAAAATGCTTTTGACTATTGTAACTAAAAAATAAGAATAGGGAGCCTCTGAATCAAGCATTGCCTTCTACAGTCAATCTGGAGTATGCCATACACTAGGTCTGAACAAATGTCTGTCCAATAAGCAAATCCAGCACTTGCAATGATTTGAAATTCTTACCTCAATTCTTCAAAACAAGGCCTCTTCATCTGGGAGTTTGAAATTTGGTAATTTGCTTCTTTTATTGCCCTGATGATTGTGAAGCATAATGAATCCTTGACCTTTTGCACCAAGGCTAGACACTGAGCTCTGGGAAGACTTAACAGGTAGACGGTTGTATGAGAGGATTCAAGGGTCCTGTCATAGTCCTATGTGGATATCTCAAAGTTAAGAACATGAGTGTTATATACTAACTAAAAGACTGAGAAAATTTTAGTAAGACAGACTAAAGCTATTGAGCAACTGAGGCCATGCACCAGGGATAAACATGTTCCCTAACCCCAGCACTATTACTATGATGCTATTGCTAGGATTTGCTCTCTAAAAAATACTACAGAAGTAGATGGGGCAAGGATAAATACCAGATCAGCTACAAAACAACTGCTTCTTTTCTTGAGCTCTAGAGAAGAAGGACCCAAAGACAAGAGTGTGGAACAAAAACAACATAAACCAAAGTGCCTGCAAAAGGGATTGCTATAGACCAGTAAACTGATGACCAGTAAGTACTTCAAATCCTCCAAATGAAATGCTTTCCATGTAGCATTATTTACTGACCACATTCCACTTCTGTGATCCTCACTCTTTTCAGACACATTTGGGGAAATGCAAAGCATCATACTCCAGTCAGAAGTTTCACTGAATTCAACTTAATATCACCAGAATCCACTTTCTGAATAGGAAAATTTGTAAAGATTATTTTTACCCTAAGAGTACCTAATGATAAAGCAGCAATGTTGCAATAAATATCTTAGGAAGGGGCATCTGGGTGATTCACTCAGTTAAGTGGCCAACTCTTGATTTTAGTTCAGGTCCTGATCTCAGAGTCCTGAGATAGAGCCCAGAGCCATGCTCCACACTCTGCATGGAGTCTGCTTGTCCCTCTCTCTCCCCCTTTGCCCCTCCCCCCACTCACTCTCTCTCTCTCTCTCTCTAAATAAGTAAAATCTTTAAAAAATATATTTTAGGAAGAGTTTTCTCTTAATATGCACAAAACTTTAAAAAACAATGCAAACACTGAAAGTGTGCTCACTTGAGTACAACAAAAATAGTCAAATCAGAGCAATGAATTTGTCTTCTCATAAGATCAAGGGAGCCCAACCATTTCATTTTAATCATAAACTTCTTTTACTCTTATAATTAATATTAATATGAATGTAAAATGATACTAAAACTAACTGCAGCTCCTCCAAGGATAAAGCAACAGGATCAACATGCAAATAAGTGATTGCTTCCAATAAGAGTAAACTCTTAGTCTTACACTGCTGAACAGTTAAGAAGTTGTGCCTTATTTGTGCTTCATAAAAACCTCACACAAAAGTGATAGTATACACTCTATAGATGAATAAACTGGACTTGAAAGTCTCCCAAATCCACAGAGTTAATCAGTAGAACTTATGTAACCCAGTTCAGCTCAGCTCTGCAAGTATAACTTTTTCACAGGACAAGCACCATACTTGGTTTTAAATATATGAGGCTGTTGATTTCACCCAATCTTACAAGGAAGAGATATTTTATGATTTTTTGACATCACTTATAGTTCATAAGTCACACTATGAGGAAAATTAAAAATAAGGTCATATTAGGAGTCACAAATAGAATTTCCTGAATTGTCACTCATTTCATGGAAATTTCAGGCCCTGCATTTCTTTTAAATATGTATGATAGCCAATAGGGTAGAGTCTCACACATGTTCCAGAACTAATTTGCTTATCAGTATTTAATAATCCACCAAAATTACCTTTGTTGTCTATGCCAGAAAAGTAAGTAAATAAATAAGTCCTACAGGGTTAAATACTGCAAGTGTGGAAATTGCTGCTAAAGCTCAGGGCTGAGAGCCCTGATATTCATAGGAAGGGCTCTGTCCTAAAAATCTCTGTCCTCTTTGTTCTCAGCTTGTTATCAGCACCAATCCTATCAGGTTCTTATAGGCCAGATTCTAGTGAAACAGCTCTATCTTTTTCACTGTTACTTTTATCTCAGATTTCAGATGTCAATTTTAGAGACTGGGCCTGGAGGACCATCTGAGGGCAGATACTGTATTATATTTTGGCCACCCTCCCCTCAGTTCTATCTGTTAATAGAGGCCAGGTGGGACTACTCTCTCTCTTCTAAATGAGCCTGAGATATCAGAATGTATTTTCATTAAACTACACAGAAGTTTGGGTAAAGCATGCCTAAAATGAAAAAATATTTCCAGTCATTTATAAAGAACCTATAGCAAGTTACTATCCTATGCCTTGTGGATACAATGACAAAGATGACAGGAATAGTCCCAGGTATTCTGGATCTTATAGTCTAGTGAGAGAGAGAAACATTAAACAGATAATCACATAAATAACTGAAACTTCCACTATAATCACAGCAGTAGAGTGACATAATATATAATTTAAATTAGGGTGAGTACTTTGAAGCACATGATTGGAGGAATTAACCTAGTCTTGCAGAGCAAGGGGCAAAGTGGAAGACAGTAGGGTGGAACTTACATAAGCAGAGAAATTATCACTAAAATAGTCCAAGAACATTAAAATAAAGCTAGCAAAGAATGAAAGCATTTAAAGATATGAAATAGTGTTTAAGTAAATAAGGGCATTATATTAAATTATATCTATCAGTTAAATACAAATACTTAGGAAAAGATTAAAAGATTAAAAATCAATAAACCAATATATGATTTGATTATTCCTAAAGGCTGGTATTATTAGCTATTTTTATTTTATTTTTTTAATTTAATTTAATTTATTTTTTATTTTTATTTTTTTTATTTTTTTATTATTATGTAATGTTAATCACCATATATTACATCATTAGTTTTTGATGTAGTGTTCCATGATTCATTGTTTGTGCATAACACCCAGTGCTCCATGCAGAATGTGTCCTCCTTAGTACCCATCACCAGGCTAGCCCATCCCCCCAACCCCCTCCCCTCTAGAACCCTCAGTTTGTTTTTCAGAGTCCATAGTCTCTCATGGTTCGTCTCCCCCTCCAACGTCCCCCCCTTCATTCTTCCCCTCCTGCTATCTTCTTCTTCTTTTTTTTTTTTTAACATATAATGTATTATTTGTTTGAGAGGTACAGATCTGTGATTCAACAGTCTTACACAATTCACAGCACTCACCATACAGCTTTATACATGTCTTTCTCTGATTGACTTATTTAGCTCAGCATAATACCCTCCAGTTCTATCCACATCTTTGCAAATGGCAAGATTTCATTCCTTTTGAAAGACATGTATCATATGACCTCACTGATATGAGGAATTCTTAATCTCAGGAAACAAACTGAGGGTTGCTGGAGTGGGGGGTGGGGTGGGAGGGATGGGGTGGCTGGGTGATAGACATTGGGGAGGGTATGTGCTATGGTGAGTGCTGTGAATTGTGTAAGACTGTTGAATCACAGACCTGTACCTCTGAAACAAATAATGCATTATATGTTTTAAAAAAAAAAAGAAAATAGGAAGGGAAAATGAAGGGGGGGAAATCGGAGAGGGAGATGAACCATGAGAGACTATGGACTCTGAGAAACAAACTGAGGGTTCTAGAGGGGAGGGGAGTGGGGGGATGAGTTGGCCTGGTGATGGGTATTAAAGAGGGCACGTACTGGGGCGCCTGGGTGGCTCAGTCGTTAAGCGTCTGCCTTCGGCTCAGGTCATGGTCTCAGGGTCCTGGGATCGAGTCCCACATTGGGCTCCCTGCTCGGCGGGAAGCCTGCTTCTCCCTCTCCCACTCCCCCTGCTTGTGTTCCTGCTCTCGCTATCTCTCTCTCTGTCAAATAAATAAATAAAATCTTTAAAAAAAAAAAAAAAGAGGGCACGTACTGAACGGAGCACTGGGTGTTATACGCAAACAATGAATCATAGAACACTACATCAAAAACTAATGATGTAGGGCGCCTGGGTGGCTCAGCCGGTTAAGTGTCTGCCTTCGGCTCCGGTCATGATCCCAGGGTCCTGGGATCGAGTCCCGCGTCAGGCTCCCTGCTCCGCGGCGAGTCTGCTTCTCCCTCTCCCTCTCCTTCTGTGTGTGCTCTCTCTCTCTAGCTCTCACTCTCAAATAAATAAATAAAATCTTAAAAAAAAAAAACCCTAATGATGTAATGTATGGTGATTAACATAACTTAATAAAAAAAAAGAAAATGGAAAAAAATAGCTTTATATTTAAATGCTTAAAATCCAAAGTAAAAATTCTTAGAAGCAAGGGGAATAAACAGGACTACCTGGGGAGGAGGGATGGTATTTTTCAACCATAAGTTTGCTTCATTATCTATACAATGTCACTTAGAAAAACAAACGTAATAAGCAAGCAATCATCTTGGATTAAAATATACTTTAAGAAAATCCCAATGCAATATTATGACCATTGTATATGTACATGCACGTAAATTCATTCACATTTATACACAGTACTTAAAGGTCACTATCAGTGTGTTGAAATACAGCTTCAATAAATGTGTTCATCTGGTCATCATTAGATATGAATGCAGAGTGGTTATGGAAGATTACATAAAAGCAATCTTATTTTTACGACTGAAACTTTAATTCTCAGAAGTAAAGGCAGACGTCAATTGGACAGTAATCAATAGTAGCACTTATAAAATATTTAATAATATATGCCAGCAACTGCTCAATGTTTGTTCATACACTTTATTTCATTCACTTTTCACAAATCCCCTGAGAGTTGGGTTTTGCATACTCATTTTCTAAATAAGATCAAACTGAGGCACAGAAAAGTGAATAATTAGTTCAATTTCATAAACTGGGGCTGTGTTAGGCCCCCTAGAAGCCCTAAGCATTAAAATTAATATGATGTTTCCTCACATACATATTTAAAATAATAATATGAAACTATGCTATATATGAAAGAAAGTCAACCACTATTCTCACCTTTCCCATAACTAATTTTTTTCTTGAAATAACAGACATAATTTCCTAAAAGAATAATTGTGTTGCTGGTCCTTAGCACACCTATTCAGTAATAGAGTATCTATGGCAAGGCTAGACTGTAACAGTGGCTATGCCTTCTCAATATACAATTATCTAATAGTGCCTATGACTTTGAATTTGGAGTAATGATGTCGGGGGGTAAGGGAGGGCATTCTCAAAAATCACATGTTAGAAGGGATAAGAGTGGTTTTTTACAATAAGAAATATTCTTCATGTTGGATGAGTGAAGGCATTTTCTCCTTTTGAACATTTTTGAGCACTTCCTATGTACAAGATACTGTGATAGACTCCAGGGACATAGAGATGAATGGGACATAGAATTCACATAGTATTGGAAAAGGATTCCAGGTAAGGAGACAAGGACAGGTGATGCTATGTACTGTGAAAGAAATGAGGAGAGAGGACTACCTAATACAGGTAAATCAAAGAATAGTCAAAGAATACTTCTAAGAATTGATGACATTTGAGCAAAGCCTAATGGAAAAACTGAAGCATAACAGGGAACATGTACCGTAACAGAATTGGAGGCCAAAAACCATGGCCTTGTGAGAAAATGTGGGCAAATTCTTACGGTTGGAACACAGTTATTCAGGGAAAGTGGTTATATGTGAAAAACAAGAGAGCCCAGACCAGACGAGATTGAGAAACACGAAAGAGTTCCAGCTTCCTCCTGAATACAATGGCATGTCATTGAAGGATTTGAAGTGAATGGTCACATGATCCAATTTATATCACAGAACTTTCATATTGAGTCCACACACAGCCTAGTTCCAGATTCCAAAAACTCTCAGGTTTCAGAGCAATTGTGTTTTTTTCACAGTGTGACATTATTCCCATATCTTCTTCCTACGATGTTTAGACTTGAAACATTTTAGAAATAAATAGGCACATAGCCATTCTGAGTTAATCCTGGAGTACTGTTCAGAGGAAGTGTGTGGGTGTGTGATGAGGCCAAGTTGCCAACAAAGATGTCCATATGCTAGAGTCAAGTAGTTGTGTGGGCAGGCCACAGACATCACACAGATGTCCTAGAGCTCTAGTGCACATGGCCTGAGGAGTAGGGTCAAGATCCCATCCTTTGTAAACAGAGTGAATGTTCTGTAATAAACCTGTATAGAACTAAATCAATCAACCAGAGCTACTTGTTCTGATCTGCTACCAAGGATCATTAAAGTTAACGAGAAGAATCTAAGAGGCAAGAGAGAAACTGAGCGAAAAAACATTAAGGACCATCTTACCTTAAAGGTGGTTTTCTGAAAAACTATATAATCCCATCGGATATCAAATTCTATCATGTTGTTTCATATTTTCCTTTGATCAAACATATTTTATATTTGCTAGATCATCTACTTATCAGTTGAGACAACCCAAACTTCAGATGGAAGAAATAAAAGTATATTTAAGTGACCTGATTATTACAAAATAGACATTATTTTCCTAAAATCGGTGACAGAGTTTTGGGTTAATTATGAGACTCTTTTTTTTAAAAAATGATATAATACCTTTGAAGACATAAAGCAAAGCACCCATCAGCATTTTAGTGTGGCTATCCATCTTAAGCTATCTCCGTGGGATAAAGTTGAAGGATAAAGTGGCTTAGTTTCCTGCATTCTCTGCTCTGACTAGTGTTGGGAGCACCCAAAATAAGAAGAGACAGGTGCCCTCTCGCATTCAGAGAAGCTATCCTCACTGTAACCTCGCCAAAACAAGTGTTATTCTCATCCTTTTTTACAGATGAGAAAACTAAGATTCTAAGAGATTAAAAAAAATTCCCTAGGTCATAGCCACATAAATTGGGAAACCATTCATGCATTGGTCTCTTTGCTGGCAAAAGTTGCATGTTTTCCATTACCCAGCTTAGCCTGTGCAAACGATGCAAGAATTTTTCTCCCTGGCTTGATCAAATTCTGCATGCTTCCTTTTCTTCTTTCTACCTTGGAAAAATGTAGAGCTATTTGTCTATTCCCCATACAGATTTACGTATTCTAGCAGAGCTACTGCATCATTTCTGAGTCATTTATAGTTTGTTTTTCCTTTTTGTCCGAGAACAAGGGCTAATTTGCTGAAAGATAAATAGAAAAGCACTTGTCCTAGTATAGCTCTATCTGTTTTAAATTGTCTTATCTTTTGGCATAGCACACTAATCATTTTTTCAGTCCTTTGATTGATATTCACATAGCATCTTTCTTGACTGATGGTATTAAGGCCCAGATATAGAAAATCTTAAAAAAAAAACTAATTTGCAATCTTATTTTCCTTCTGCCAAAAGGAAGCCTACCTGTGGACAATAATTTCATATATTAACCAGACGTCAGGGCCTTGGAGGAAAATGCATACTATTGTGTTGAAAATTGACTAATCTCAAAAACTGATGAGCTTCAGTAGCTTATGACTACAGCTTTAACAATAAGAGAGAAGTTCTGGTAAGGGACAAGGGCAATTAAAACCAATCTGAAAGCATACCAATGGAATGGATTATAAAACAATGAAAGTAAAATGAAAATTACCTAAGGATACATTTATAAAAATTAGTGATTAAAGACTTGCTAAACGCTGTATTAATCATAATATTTAGAAGTGAAGAAAAAGGTATTCTGAACAAATGCAATTGCAAATAAACAAAATAACAGTTATTTACTTGAATGCATATTTTCTGTCTGATATATGTAATGTTCCACAGAACATACTATCAGAAACATTGATTTAATGGAAGAGAACATAGGACTAGGTATTGTGTCATAACAATATTTTGGAACTCAGTTAGTACTAATTTGCTGTGTAACACCACCACCTGTCCCTAGTATAGGAGTTGACCTAGAGAAGTGGTTCTTAAGATGTGGCTCCAGACCATCATCCCCATCATCATCATCCTTTGAAAACTTGTTAAAAATGCAAATTATTGGGTCCCATCTGGACCAACTGAAGTGGAAGATTTGGGAGTGGGGTCCAGCAATCTATATTTGAGCAAGACTTCTATCTTTAGATGCACACTAAAACCTGAGACCCAGTAAACTAGATTATCTGTAAAGTGTCCCTAACATCAGTATTTTCTGCTTAGGTAAGTTATTTCCCAAAATAGCTTAGCTCATGGTCAACTAGCTTCAGGTACTTTTCTAGGACCTAGGTAGATAAGAATATAACCATGACAATGACATGTGAGAAAGTGTCAGGAACTGAATATTGAGAAATTGGATATATTAGAGGAGGCTATTAAGACTTTAGACTTAGACAATGATTAGGAGGCATAAAAATGAGAGACATAGTCTCCCCCAAAATTCAAAGTTAAAAAAATTTAGAATAAAAATAACATATTATCAAAGTAATGGGGTCAATCACAGGCTTGAGATATTGGGACGTTAGAGCTGGGAAAAATCATCATAATTCATTTATGCCATTTATTTGTTCATACAAAATCTGAAGCACAGATAAGAGAAATAAATTGTCTCCAGTCAGCTTGTGAGAAAATAAAAACATGCTGAATCTTCATGTAGCAGGTGATTTAAAAATACTTGTTGAACTATATCAAAAGATTTGTGGAGTGGAGGTAAGACAAATTAGTTTCTCTATGTGCATGATTCTGTGCACTTCATTGAGCAATCTGGATGTAGCTTTAAAACATTCATGTAGGAATCCATTTACTATGTCACTGCCTAGAGACATTTTTGGAACTTCTAGGATTAGCTTTCAACTTAAAATTATCTGGAAATGAGTCATGTTCAATCTATTCCATCATATCTTGAATTCTCATTATACCATGAACCAGAAAGTTGGTTGCAGGTCTCTATACACAGCTGAATCTTACGTAACCTTGCTACAGCTGACAGCAGGTCTGGTCTCAATGCCTGAAAATGATATAAAATATAACAACAACAATAAATAAAACAGAACAAAAACAGTTTTCTAATACTTAGGAAGCATTACTATATGTAGCTCCCTTAATTTCTCATAAAAACATTGAAAGAGATAACATAGTTAACCTGTATCACTTTGCTGTGGGGGTAAAATATAATTTATAAATAAATTATCTTTTTGATGTTCAATCACTGAAGTGAACAGCATGCTTAGATACTGTATGATTTAATAAGGCTAAATAGACTCTGCTCATGAATACTAATTAAAGAAAAATCATTCAACATACATTTTGCACTTGCTATGTGTCTGGTCAAGGTGCCACACCTCAAGAATCTAAAGATGAATACGACAATATCCATGTCTGAAGGAATTCACAGTTTAAGGTATCAGGAAAACATAACCTGATGAAACTGCTTTTTGTGATGAAACTGCTTTTTCTTTTAACCTAAGCACATATAGAATTCATCAATTCATTTTAGTAACCAAGTCTATGATAATTCAATTGAGAATTTCTAAGGTAATATAAGTTATGAATAGTTACAATAATCACTGGATATTTTAAGCAAACCATAGTTAGGATCCAGGGCCAATAAATGTTTGAATATTTCTGATATTTCAGATAGGTAATTAATTATATTAATAGACTGTTTCATTTCTTTTTTTAAGTTTTTTTTTTTTATTTATTTGACACAGAGAGAGGGGGAGAGAGGGAAAGAGAAAGGACAAGCAGGGGGAGGAACAGGCTCATTTCTTTTTTAGAGAAAACTTATGACATAAATATTACCTGTATTTTGCATGTAAGAAAATGGAAAAGAGAAACCCTTCAGTGACTTTTCAAAGTCACACATCAAGTCAATGAGGGATCCAGGATTCAGAGCCAGGTCATATTCTGAGTTTAAAGTTTTTTCTAACTCAATTAGATCATTTTGGTTTTTAGGAAAAAAGAAAAAGAGGAATGGTAATGAAGGGAGAACAAGAGAGAGAGAGAGAAAGAGAGAGGAAGAAGAATGTAGACATGCAATCCTTCATACATAGGGGCAAGCAAGTTAGACAATTGGATAATCCAATAAATACACATCAACCTAGACATCACCACGTCTCAGAGAAACAGGAATTCTTAGCCAATATAGAGAATAAAACATGGAATATTTTTTTATTCTATTACTTTTTCAGCCTCAAGTCATCTAGGTTTTCTAAAATATATTTTATATATTATTTGATCTAATTTTAATAATATTTGTTTAAAAACATCATGCCACAGAGAGAAAGATATCCATGGAAAGTACTATGCACCACAATCCAGCGAACCAATTTTTAGAATCTAAATAAAGTTGGAATGTTATTAGTATAATTTACTATTGAGAAAGGATAGAATAATTTATCACTTGCACAGACTGGTTCCAAGTAATCATAATGATGAATTTTGTAACACTCCCTTGGACGAACTTTATTCTTTGTCAGTTCAAAGTTATTCTTCCCGTAATGCCCCTTTCCCTATAGAGAATCCCTAGGAGTTTACATAGAGAATCACAGCTTTACCCATAGGGAGAAGGAATAATAACGTTTTCCTTTTTCCAGGAAGAAGAAATGCAATTATTTTTAATTGCAGGAAGATGATACATTTTTGGAAGATTGGCATCTTTGCCACCCTTGCAATTAATGTTGTCACAGTCCATTATTGCTCTGAGATATCTTTGAGGAGCATGTCCCTCTGGCTTAAAAATTCTCTAAAGCTTCTTAGTATGGGATAGAATTTCTGCACATCTGGCACTTGCCCACCTCTTGCAATATCATACCCTTGCTCTTCTCCACATTTGCCCTGTATTCATTCTCTACTTAGTTTCAAAAACAAAAAGCTACTTGTTCTCATATCACTATAAATGTTGTATTGGTCATAGGATCTGGGACAGTTTTCACCCTTTTTTTTTTTTTTTTTTTGGCCTTGTAAATTTCTCCTTCAAAACCTAGGTCAACAATTGTAACCTTTGTTAAGTCTTCTTGCAGCAGCATGGATACTTAGTACTATGGTATCTTGCATCCACTGCTCTGTCATAGCACCTGCTATATTCCTTTTCCAGTATTTAGTCACTTGTCTAAGCTCCTCAGCTCAGGGACCATGCTGTAGTTTTCTCTATAGTCCTAGCATCCCATGCACAACTGGAAAACACATGCTGATGTCATGTGTTCTACAGAATAAAGGATTATATGAAACACAACAGGAAATAAGGAAAAACTGGCAGTTGTGAGGTTTTTTCCCCCCAATTATTGAGATGGAAACAAGAAAGTTATATCTAACGCTTAGGAAGCACTCACTATATGTCAAGTACTGTTCTAAGTGCTTTATATACACATATGAACACATTTAATCCTCACTCCAACTTCATAAGGAAAATACTATCATCCCTTTTTACAAATCAGAAAGCACACACATACACACAGGTTGAGTAACTTACTTACAATCACCCAGCTGGTGCACAGAAGCATGCTCTACACCAGGTCTTTAATTCAAACACCATCCTCAACTACCTCTCATAGGCCCTAGGAGAAAGATCTAGAAGTACTTCAGAAGTGTGCATTCACTTAGCAGCACTTGCTGTAGTAGGAGCTTTAGTTCACTAACGGGGCAATAGTGTTCTGTGACTAGATCAAAGGATAAAGGAGTATCTACACTCTGGTTCTCGATCTATTACCAATTATCAATAAAGCTAAGGTCTTCTATTTAGGACTTCTGTGACCTTTTTGGAACTTCCCAGGGCCTCAGTTTCTTCATTCCTGAAAGGGGAATAAGCATAGCTAGACCCAATTTCATGGCATCGGTTTGAGGGTGAAAATAGAAAATGCTCATGAAATGCTAAGCACAGAAGCTGCCATATCAAGGTAAAGTTAAAACTAAACAAAAACACCGGGCCTCCCTGTGCTGATTTCTGACAGCACTGCCACATTTGACTAGTCATCAGGCATCTGCTTGGCAACTACAGTGATAGAGAAAAGGAAAGATGCAGTAAACTGGAAAGAAATGGAAGGTGAGACACTGTACTCTATATTCTTGCAGGCATCTTTTTTTTAATGAAAAGTGGTAACTTGAGTATCAAAGTTGTGTGAGACAGTCATATGAGTAACCTGTAGACTCTCTACATTGTCTGTCTCTGAGGCTGTCTTTCAGATGTCGTATTAGCTCAGTACTTCACATCTTGTGACTCAATGTTGTGTGAGCACTTTATTCTGACCATCCATAATACATCTGAATTTGACCCTGATCTTAATTCCCGCTACTCCTGCAGAGAGACGATTCAAACACTAAGTTCTCGAGTCACAATCTTAGAGTCAGTCTCTAAGCTTTTGTTATTCTGTAGTTTTTTTTAACTCTCACCTATTTTCTTCAATGTTTTCCCCTATAAAAGTTTAGCCAAGCAAGAGATTTAAATTATGCACAACCTAGAGACAATGAAAATGAAAGAAAGCAGAAGACATTTCTCTCATATGCTGACCCTCTGTTCATTTGCAACAGGCCTTATGCTGGAATTATGCAGAACCATTTGTGTCTTTTTGCTTTTCAGTCCCTAAATGAAGGCTCCCAATTAAGATTCTCTCAGACAATTAGAGGAGAAAAGTATGTCTGAGGCCACCAAAATAAGGATATTGGTGGCCTTTCAACATTCCCTAAAAAGTACCAACCCATTCCCACAGCTTAGAGAAAAATTTTAAGCTGATCGTTTTACTACGTTTTGAGTTGTGTTGCCTGAGACAAAAATACTGAGACAGATTTAGAGAAACAGGTTTGTTTTTACACAGTCATACATCCAATCTTTAAGTTTAAGTAAGAGTTACTCAAAATCCCTAGACACTTCCCCACCCCACATTCTGTGTCTTCCTTCCCCATAGCAAACTGAAAATACAACTAAAAACAAATCAGATATTCATCAACCTAAAAAAGATCCCCAAAAAACAGCCACAGGGAGAAATATAATAATATATTTTTTAGAATCAACCCAGTATACAGCATTGACTATAAAATTCACTTGTCGTATGTTATCTTTATCTTTCTAGAATCCTGTAATTCATAACTAGTGTTTCTAGTTGCTTTTAAAAAAAAATTAATCTAAATACAAGCTGCCTCTTACTCAGATGATTTTATTTCAAACAAAAACAAAAACTCACAAAATTAATTTTACTTATTGGCAATATACCGTGATTTTTATTCTTTCATGGATAATTATAATTTATCCTTTCAATGCTTTTTTTTTTCTGTCCAGTTCTGATTATGTCTCAAGATGTCTTCTTAAATGCACTCCCAAATACAAAATGTCAGAGGTAAATAAGAGTCAAGTTTTGAATTTACTGCTCTAGCAATGATATACTGTCCCTGATAGAGGAGGCAGTTAGCCAGACATGAGCAAGGAACAGGACTGTTCCCTGACTGCTAAGAAGGGCCAAAAAAACAAGTTTCAGACATCTGGGAAAAAACCCAGGAACACACATGCTCTTCCCTATAACCACTGCCCTACAGTAACCTATAGCTTTATTGTAATACATTTACACTATGATTTTGACACCCCTTGGGGGGATGGTGCCATGACAGTTCTGATAAGGAACATATAGGGCCAAAAACTCCCCCTCCCGAGCTGTAGGCAGAAACCCTGAGATGACTGGAGGCAAACCCTGTCAGACCACCCTAGCTATGACCCATAACTCCTACAACTCTGAAAAGGGACAACAACGCTGACCCCAGGGCACTTGCCGCCTCTGGGCCTGCCTGCTCTTCCACAATGACAATGTACTTTCTCTTCACCTGCTATTAAACTCTTGCTTACTTGAGAGTTTGTCTCTGCATTCTTTGCTGAACTCAAGAACCGAGGCTGGTTTGGGGTGTGGGGACAGGACACACTGCTGACATCCCCAAATTTGCATAAAATCATATATTCATCAAACACACTAATCACATCAAGCCTTCCTAAAGCTATTTATCCTGTGATCTTGACTGAATATCAGGTCAAATGCTTGAAGGACTTATGATAAATGGCATAAGTCCAATTTTTTAGTACTTATGCAGATCTTCGAATAAAAAAATCATTTAAACAAGATAAAATTACCTATAAAATTTTTTTCATCAATGCTAAAATCTAGACAGAGCTGAGATCCTTTAAAATGCTGAAAATAATAAAATGTTTGCAAATAAAAACAAGAATATTGAAGAGATAGGTTAACTGCCTTGGGCCAATGATACAGTTTTTAATAAAAACTGAGAGAAGCCCAATAACCCAATAAATTTTTACTTCTAAGAACAAAAGTACCCATTTATACTGTAAAGGGTAACACAAATGTAGGCCAACAAGGACTGAAACCAACAAGAAGTAGGAATGTAGTTACAGAATACATACCTGAGCAAAGGTGTTTATCAGGTGTGATAATTATTCAAACATTCCAGAGAATAGGAGGGTTTCCTAAAGACTGATGATGAGGAAAAATGAACTTGTAAGTTTATCACCCACCCTACAACAAAATTTTATAATGGATTATTATACATAGCTTATCAAGATTTCAAAAAAAATGTGATTATTAGAAACCTATATAAGTTTATAAAGTTTACAAAACTTTCTTTTAAATGGATCACTTTGCTCAGGAGTTATTTTAAGAAATAGTAATTTCAGTGAAGATTTGATGAAGTCTCAACTGAGATCCTTAGCAATAGAATGAAAGCATGTAGAACAGAGAGTGCACAGTTAGATGGCTTTGTATTTCAAGCACAGATGACAATTAATGTGAATTATTACTTCAGTGCCAAATTAGAGGGAGTCTTCTGGCAAGTTGATAAATTCTGTCCTGTTCAACATCATAGATGCAAATGCAGAAGATAGAAGACTCATTTATTAAATTCATTGACGACACAGGACAGAGGGACTAATCAGGTCAGATCACAGATGCAAGACTTTAAAAGGTCTCAATACAAATGATCTAATAATGTGAAATTTAGTTAATTTAAAAAACTCAAGTGCTACTATGTGCAAGGGACAGTGGAACACACAAAGTGTTTGCCATCTTCTGTATCTTGTTTAAGAATTATGAGATAAAAATGTTAATTCTTGTGTACCATGCCGTAAATGCTGAATGAAAATAATCTCCAAGGGAGGTTACCAGGAAAGCTGTTATTTAAAAAAAAAGGGGGGGGGGGCACATCAGGCCATTTCTATCATTGTAAAGATTCTGGTAACACTGATCTATGTGAAATTGCTCTTAACCTCAAGAAGTTTACAGAGGAAAGGAGACACAACACACAAAACGTTCATACAAGTTTCATATACAGTAAATAGCTATATGCATGGGAAGTTACTCTTACTAGCCTCTTAGTCATAGAGGCTAGAAAATATAAAAAGGATTTTAAAAGTTGAAAAGTGATTTTTTTCAGAGATGTTAACAAAGGCAAGATTGTAATTGTTACTTAAGTCTTTTCTTTTCTTTCACCTCCATATCTTTTTAAGCAGTAAATGAGAGTGGCTAATGTGTCTTTGTAGGTAGGAGGGTATGTCTTTTTCATGTTCTTCTCAGTAGGTTTTGGGGTTTTTTTGTTTTTTTTGTTTGTTTTTTCAACCTAAAGCTGTAGTTGAAGGATGTACCCAAGTGAGCAGAAACCAAACGAGTAGTCCAAATGACCTGAGGCACATCAGTCACATTTTACTACAAATGTGAACTCTGTGGTGATCATAAGATGACCTGCATAATGAGGCCAGGTGGTCAGTGAAATCAGAAAAAAAGACAATGTGAGATTCTCATCCCTGTGGGCAAGAATGACACTCCCCTAGAGTCTTAAGATGGAGACACAGGCAAAACTGGTGGGTATGTAAGTTGGTGTGGCATTTCCTGGTTCTCCTTAGCTGAGTAACTTTATTTCTTAAGCCCTGAGCTAAAGACTTGGTACTTCCAGAGGTACCCTACATCAGATCCTTTGAATCAAAGAGAATATCCAGTTTACCACTTAGTAAACTGCTAAGAAAACTGTTAACACAAAATCTCCTCAAGTCAAGACAGTTACTAGGTTTTTGTTAATTGACCTGTTTATATGTTTTATATCCAATCACTGTAAAGCAAAATCCCTAGAATATGAAACAGCATTGGGCATTTTATTCTCCTTTTTGTACCGGAAATATTTTTCACAGACCTAGAACAAATAATCCTAAAATCTGTATGGAACCACAAAATATCCTGAGTGGCCAAAGCAATTGTGAAAAAGAAAAGCAAAGCTGGAGGCATCACAGTTCCAGGCTTCCAGCTCTATTACAAAGCTGTCATCATCAAGACAGTATGGTACTGGCGCAAAAACAGACACACAGATCAATGGAACAGAATAGAAAACCCAGAAATGGACCCACAACTATATGGTCAACTAATCTTCCACAAAGCAGAAAAGAATATCCAATGGGAACAAGTCTCTTCAATAAATGGTGCTGGGAAAACTGGACAGCAACATGCAGAACAATGAAACTGGACCACTTTCTTTCACCATCCACAAAAATAAATTAAAAATGCATAGGAGACTTAAATGTGAGATAGAAAACCATCAAAATCCTAGAGGAGAACACAGGCATCAACCTCTTTGACATTGGTCACATCAACTTATTAGTTATGTCTCCAGAGGAAAGGAAAACAAAAGCAAAAATAAACTATTGGGACTTCATCAAGATAAAAAGCTTCTGCATAGCAAAAGAAACAATCAACAAAACTAAAAGGCAGCCTACAAAATGGGAGAAATTTGCAAATGACCTATCTGATAAAGGGTTAGTATCCAAAATCTATAAAGAACTTCTCAAACTCAACACCCCAAAAACAAATAATCCAGTTAAGAAATGGGCAGAAGATATGAATAGACATTTTCCAAAGAAGACAGACAGATGGCTAACAGATATATGAAAAGATGTTCAACATCACTCATCATCAGGGAAATACAAATCAAAACCACAATGAGATACCATCTCACACTTGGCAGAAATGGCTAAAATTAACAACACAGGAAACAAAAGATGTTGGCAAGGATGTGGAGAAAGGGGAACCCTCTTACACTGTTGGTGGGAATGCAAACTGGTGCAGCCACTCTGGAAAACAGCATGGAGGTTACTCAAAAAGTAAAAAATATCTACCCTACGACCCAGCAACTGCATTACTAGAATTTACCCAAAGGTTACAAAAATACTATTTTCAAGGGACACATGCACCCCAATGTTTATAGCGCCATTGTCGACAATAGTCAAAATATGGAAGAGCCCAAATGTCCATTGATAGATGAATAAAGAAGATGGTATCCATGGTATATATACAATGGAATATTACTCAGCCATAAAAAAGAATGAAATTTTTCCATTTGCAACAATGCACATGGAGCTAGTATATTATGCTAAGTGAAAAAAGTCAGAGAAAGACAAATACCATATGATTTCACCCATATGTGGAATTTAAGAAACAAAACAAACTGAGGGTTGCTGGAGGGGAGGTGGGAAGGGGAATGGGCTAAATGGGTGATGGGGATTAAGGAGGGTACCTGTGATGAGCACTGGGTGTTATATGTAAATGATGTATCACTAAATTCTATCCCTGAAACTAATATTACACTATATGTTAACTAACTAGAATTTAAATAAAAACTTAAAGCAAAAAAATAAATAAATAGAACTATTTTTTTAAAAAAGGAAATATTGGTTCTTTTTTTCATTGTTGTTACACAGGACAACAGTAAGGGATTCCAAAAAACAGCGAGAATAGTGGGGGATAAAAACAAAACAAAACAAAACAAAACAAAAAAACTTGAGTTATTATGAGGAATTAGGGACCAGAAACTTTCAGCTTAAAATTAAAGAAAATCATGAATATATGATATAGTCACTGTTGATAAGTATTTGAAAAGTAACATGAAAAAATGGTCTAACAATCTTTGTGGTCACAGTATGCCACAACTAAGTTGTTCTAAATGACATATTTTATTTAGAATGATTAGGCACTATCCTACTACTTGAGTATTCAATAAGACAATTTATAATCACTTCAAGAATGCTTTACTTTGGATTACTGTATACATAGAAGAGTGGGATGGTTTCCCAAATTATGACTTCTAGTTAAATAATAATGATGATATGGCAAATGTTATTATAAAAGGAAATATATAAATATATTCACAAATAAAGAGTACCTTGGAAAACAAGCTTAGAAAATAAGAGAGGGGCACCTGGGTGGCTCAGTTGTTAAGCGTCTGCCTTTGGCTCAGGTCATGATCTCAGGGTCCTGGGATCGAGCCCCACATCGGGCTCCCTGCTCAGCAGGAATCCTGCTTCTCCTTCTCCCACTCCCCTGCTTGTGTTCCCTCTCTCGCTGTCTCTCTGTCAAATAAATAAAATCTTAAAAAAAAAAAAAAAAAGAAAAGAGGAGAGTTTATATTGCCACACCTGCTCACTCACAGCTTCAACTGACACATAGTAGGCAGATGATAAGTATCCTTTAAAAAAAGATGGGAAGAAACTGAGGAATAGGTCCCTCTGAAAAGTGTGCCAGCTGCCTGACCCTGAAGGCATATACTTGAAGCCAGCGGCACTGAGATGTCCTCAGTTTCTGAAGCAAATGAGGAAGGTCCAAAAATATCCTGCTTCTTAAACAGGTTGATTTTTTTTTTTTAACCTGGTGTGATTTATGCAGAGAATCTGTAACATATTCCAGTTCATCAAAAGTCTAATTTACATACATTTAAAGGACATTGTAGAAAATAATTAACCAAATGCATCACAATTCAGACAGTGAATGTTGACTGGGGATTTTTAGATCCTTAAATGGAAAACTAGGAGGTTAAATAAGTACACTGGATTGGTAGGGAAAAAAGAAAAAGGAAAGAAGAAAGGATGGAGGGAGGGAAAGAGAGAGACTGGGAGGGAGAGAAATGGGAAGTTGCTTTTTTTGCAATGCTTCATATCCTAAAGTCATGCAAAATAAAGGGTTTTTTATTCCTTTTTTCCCTATATTTTATGAGTGAAAAATTGTGTTGCTTGCCAGCCATTCTCTTGAAATATATTAAAATGATTATAGTACTGTATGCATCTAGTAACACATCTCATTGAGTTCTAGCTTAGAGACTTAGAAGGAGAGGAACATTTGGCTTGTGAAAATCAAACTAAATTTGGGGCACCTGGGTGGCTCAGTCGTTGGGCATCTGCCTTCAGCTCAGGTCATGATCCCAGGGTCCTGGGATCGAGCCCCCCATCGGGCTCCCTGCTCCATGGGAAGCCTGCTTCTCCCTCTCCCACTCCCCCTGCTTGTGTTCCCTCTCTCACTATCTCTCTCTGTCAAATAAATAAATAAAATCTTTAAAACAAGAAAATCAAACTAAATTCCAATCAAGATTGTACTCCCCATCACTGATACACTTGAGAAAAATTTCAAGTGAAAGTTCATAGATGAATGATAAACTTTTTATTAATTTTCATGAACACCTAACATTCAGTGGGAACTTTCTAAAGGTTTGAATATTCAAGATTACTAACCTGTTATATTAAAACTATTTTAATGAGCTTTTTATGTTTCCTCACAATGACATAGAAGCTGGCCCTTAATAAACAGTGGCCCGTAATACTGGCCCATAATAAATAATGATTTTATTATACCTAATTCCAC
The DNA here is from genome assembly GCF_004348235.1 of Phoca vitulina. Classification (NCBI taxonomy): domain Eukaryota; kingdom Metazoa; phylum Chordata; class Mammalia; order Carnivora; family Phocidae; genus Phoca; species Phoca vitulina. Next base: position 1,503,948 of record NW_022589777.1, read on the forward strand.
TTCAAGGAATAAGACATATAAACTTCTTTTTACCATTTAGGTCTCAAACAAGTGGAGCATTATATAATATCTTCTTGAGATTAAATCAGGAATTATTAATTTCTGTTTGTATTCATACTTCAAGCTATCAACTTATTTGGAAGAAAAACTTTCAAAACAACATCTTTCTGCTAATTTTTTTAAATGCACACAGAGAGTTATAGTTTATACTGGCTGTGCTCACATAAATGCCTACAGTTGAGGAAGAGCATGGATAAGACAGAGCTGCCTGGAAGGAGACGGCATTCAAGATCTAGAAAACAAATCTATACACTTGACGCTGGCTAAAATGTTCTCTAAATAGTGCCATTATAAAATAGTGAATAAAAGAATTAACCAAATTACCTGCCATTCAACTTCTCAAATTTGTTTTTCTTTTTGATCAGAGTAAAATGTAATTAAAACAAGTCCATGTTTAACTAGATCTCCTCCACCTGCTCTCAATTCTTCTAAATTGGAAATAACCACCTGGAATAACCATGTCCTTCATGTGCACAGTACCTTCACACTTGCTGTATATATTTAGAGAATCCCATTCCCAAAGGCATGCATGCCCTCAGCCACAACCCTTTCAAAGGGCTGTTTCCAGCCAATAGATATGCCTCCTATACCAATGTCAATGCTGATCTGCAGTACAGAAACAGAGAGCTATACTGAAAAGAAGTAAGTAAATAAGGCATGGGCTGTTGTAGTCTTGGTAATTGATTACACAGAGTCTTAAAAAAGCATGGGAAGGGAAAATAAGGCATAGGAATTGATACCTAATAACTCTATTTTGATATAGGACAAAGACATACCTTTATTTGAATATTTTATTTTTCACAGATCTATAAATATTCCCTCAACTACAAACATAACTAAGCATACCAAACTACTTTTATATATAAACTAGTCCAAATACAATATAAATACCCTGGAAAACATGTAATTTTTTTTTGCTTTTTTATGAATTATATACATATGTATACATATATATATATTCATACCTTAATATGTGTAACATGTATCAAATATTAAGTTCATTAAAAATAACATAAACATATTTTTTAAATGAATACACATAAGAAAATATCTGAGGTGAAAGAAGTCATATCAGGTTAGAAAAATGATGCATTAAGTTATAAAATTTGTACTTGTAACTATAAAATTGATTTGAAAAGCAGAAGATATCATGAAAGGAAGCTTTCACAAAACCAACACCCCTTTGCAATGTAACAGAAAATTAGCAATGTTTTGTCCATCAACTTGGAAGGTTCAGCTAAAAATACCAAAATTACTCTTCATTACCACTAAGTGGCTCACTCTCTATATGTATGCCTGAGCAGACACACCACCTTGGCCCCATAAGGTTGTAGGCAGTAAGATTCTCACTAGAGTACAGGTAGTAGAAAAATGATCACTTCAAAGCAAACATAATGTTTTGAACAAGGGAACACTTGACCTACTCCTCCATCAGTTCTCATCAGAATTGTCTTTCCAGAGACAGGATAATAGGAAGAGTTGGTCTTAGACCAGAGATGTTTAGAAAGCCAGACGGAAACCCATCTAATAAACATTCTGCAGACATGCCCAGTCTCATGTACTTTCAAATGCATTCGTAATGTGAGAAAGATACCCGGTGGGGAGAGGGGGGAGTGAGAGAGAGAAAAGAAAACACCACCTTAGATATTCAAACAACAACAAATCACATTATTTACTTTTGACTGAATTTGGAATTAGAATGGAAGAAAAGTTAAGGATTAGGGAAATAAAAATAAACCAGCAAAGAAGGGAAAGTTAACATGGAGAGGAAGTTCACTTTCCTAGATTTGCAAGATGGCTCTTAGCAAACAGTTCCTCCACCAAACTGCATTTTAACAGAGGGAATATAATAGGGCAGTAGCCACAGAAGCTTGTAACACCATCCAATGTATTGCTATAAAAAGCTTTACCATCTGGATCGTAATTCTCCTCAATATTGAAACTGTAGAGCATTTTCTTCTCGTCATTCTAATTTACAGCTATCACTCAGTGCAGCCCTGAAGGGTGCATACAATATGCCATTGTTAGAGCTAGTGTATAATCCAAGGCAATTTGGGGAAAATCAGCTTGTAAGTATAACTGCATGGTTTTCTTGGTATTCAGCACCTGTTTGCATTTTGTGAAAGCTTATAAATTTTGCTTGAATTTTTTTTTCTTCTCTTCCTTTTGCCTTGGTCAAAATAGGTCTGTAAAAGTTGTTGTGCATGTGTAAAAATGTTTGTGGACTGCACCATCAACCTTATCCCATTGATGCCTAAAACCTGAAATGTTTGTGATCTAACAGTACTGAACATTAACCTGCTTCTTTGATTTAACCCATTGTATTCATTTTTTGCTTTTATTTTTAAAAATCCCCTAAATCACCAATTCACCAAGCTACCTGAGAAAGGCTATCAGATATAGAGGAGGAAAAAAAGTGTTTCAAAATTAAGAAGGCTGGTGACTAGAAGCCAGCATGGTGACAGAGGAGTCATCACCTCTGGCTTCAAATAAAATGAAATTGATTCCCTCTAGCAAAGACAGCTCTGACTGGCGATCCATAATGTGGAAGTAACTGCCTAACTTTTCATCTGCCTCACAAATCTAGATTAGGGAGAAGGTAGAGTAAGGGGGAACAAGAATGAAATAGCTAGCTCAACAACTGAATTAAATTACCTCTCACCTCCACAAAATGCTTGGTTAAGATCACATCTTGGGATGTCTTATGTTGCTTGCTGAATTGGTAATTACTGACAAAAGAAACACAAATAGAGAGAGTATTCTCTCCCTCTCCAAAATTCCATTCCAAGTACACACCATGTACCCAACATGGGGGGAAAAGAAGAGTTATGTGTCCTCTATCTCCCTGGCTGTTTCTGATCTCCTAATTTTACTAGGAGCAATATCAGTTCCTTAGACTAAGCCATCAGCTGCCACAGCACCAGGCTTATTCCAAGTTTGAATATGAATCAAACTGTGGAGTAGCAAAAAGTAAAGTTGTGCTTTCTTGGTATCGTTACTGTATAGCAAACTGTAGAATCTATTTGCCAAATTACTTTAATACCAGGCAATGTAGAAACCCTAGATATTAAGGGAGCCAAAAGCAATGACAGAAAACATATGTTAAGTATTTGTCATGGACTAAAAGTCTTTGCTGAGCACTGCAGAAGAATCTTTTGCGTTCAACATTAAAGACATGTAAAGAAAGCAACTCTTCTTTCTTTCCTCTACCTTCCAAAGAGTCAGCAAATAGCCTCACACGCATGGTCTTTTTGCTTAAGGGGTTCCTAGAGTTATCAGAGGAGAAGGTACCTGGCTGGCCAAGCTTGAAAATTCTTGATCCCAGGCGATGCTTTGACTTTCAAGCATAAACCTAGATCTGCCTAAAGTCATGTGCCAAGTTCCCACATCAGAACTGAGGTCATCCACATCAAGACACATATGCCATCAAGATATACTGTAGCTTAGAGGCACTTTCCAGAAGGATAATGAAAAGGGACATCAAGTTTCACAAGTGCAGCACAGTATAAAGTGCTATCTGCAAAAGTCCCCAAAACCGACATTGCCTGATTAATTTGCTGCTTACCATGAACTCCTATAAGACCTCACTTTAGCACTCAGTGGTAATTCAGAGATACCATGAACCTGACTTACATATAGGATGCATGTCTTCTAAAGAATATTTCCTTATGCTCATTTCAACCCAACTTGTTAAATTATGACTAAACTGTCTCATAAAACTCCCTGTGAGATAATGTGCAAGTAATGACTAAAATGAATATTAAGAGATGGAAATGTTCAAAAAGTTGTTGAAATTTTTCTCTATTAATTTTTTTAAAATTAGAATTTTGGATAGGAAAATGCCTACAGTCAAGAAATGTTTGTGCTAATAACAAATGCAGATTAACATCACTAAGACAAGTAAACTCAAATCAATAAATCAGTTTTGTTTGGAGTTTCACAAAGATAAATCTGTTAATAAGAAAGAAAGAACCCCCTTAAATGCAATCCTAGAACCTAGCTCATTTGAGAAGAGATCCCCTCCAATTAATTCTTTACCATGTTAAATAATCAGTTTACCCACCTTACCACAATAGATAGACTTATCTCAACCCCAAACTTCTCCTCTTCAAATCCACATTATCCAGATACGTACAAGAGCTCAAAAAGATGAAAAGACATTTGCTTCCCGGCTTTCTCTGACAAATACAGCAATTTGCATGAATATTAAACTTCTGTGATTCAGCAACTTTCCTCCTGTCTATTTATCACTGAATGTTAAATGCTGAGGAAGAGTTTGAATCACTTGGCTTTTATTTTAGAAGACCGAGGTATGTTTTCCCCAGCCAAAGAAGAGAATATTTAAAGGACTTCAAATTACACATGCAGAGTTGCATAACAATTGTCACTAACTCGAAAGGTTGGAACCACACATTCGCTAAATGTGGAGTTGCCTATGAATCACAAACTGGAGCTGAGTTTCATATTTGCAGAATATTTATAAGGGTGAGAGGAGAGAGAAGTAGAGTTACCATCTGTGTCGAAACTTTAATCAGAAAAAAAAAAAAAAAAAAATCACTGCTGAACTACCAAACCCTTAGCAGTCTGCATCGGAGAGTGAAGTCTTTGTCAGGTAAAGTGAATGCCGTGATACCTAACACAAGAAATTGCAAGCGCCTACCTGAAAGTGGACTGAGAGGGAGCTGGCACGCGGGAGGAGAGCGAGGAGGCAGCAGTCTCGCCTTCCTCACGGAGCAACCTCCTCCCCAGGCTGACCGGCGTTTGGAAGAGGGTGCCTTGCTAGGGCTGGGGAAGCAGCCCGGGAAGAAGTAGCTGTCTGCCAATAGCTGTGTTACCGGCTCCCTCGGAAACTGGGCTCCTCCAGCAAATCAGCGGGTGCCGCTGGTACCTCAGCCTGGAAAGCTGGGGCTGCAGTTGCTAATGCCGCCTCACTTGAGGGGAAAGCGCTGCTGTGTGCGTGTGTGCGTGCGTGTGTGTGTGTGTGTGTGCACTAACTGCTGGCTCCAGGCTGAGCCGATGTGTTCTGCATACTCAAAATGCTCATGCAGGGAGGAGGTTCCTCCACACAGACCCCTGCGTCCCCGCTGAGGAATCAGTCCACTGACCTTGCTGCTGGGGATTCTGGCTGTGCAACTCGCTCATCAATAGATTTAACAATCAATCAAATAAAGGAGATGGGATCAGCCTTAGATAAAGACAACTGCTTCTTTCATAAACACAAGAAAAAAAAAGATTACTCAACATTTTATAACTAGAATTGATTTTTTTTCCCCCTTTAAACCCCTATACCTTGAGCACAAAGTCTAATTGATGAATCCCTAAGTTAAAACTTTTCAGGTTGTTTTCCTAGGCAGGATAGGACCTTACCTAGAAGCCAATTCAAAACATTTATTCCACAGAGATCTACAGATGCAGACTTATTTATAATAATCCAGTTATGATGGTTTAAACTAATAAACTACTTTAAAATCAGGGATTCCATGGTGTAGCAGAAACATTTGGGACTAGAGGCAGAATCCTAGTTCAAATGCAACCTCAATTTTCTTTAAACATTAATCCAATAACAAGTATGAGGAAAACTCTGGGCTATGAGGGAGTCATTTAAAGTACACGTGAATATGCTTTGTAAAGTAAACTGTAAGTTGTAGAATTTATTTTTTAATTGTTACAAAGAGTGTATGAGGCTCCTTGAGACACAAAGGAGTCTTTTCAGGGTCTATACCCTAAATGATATTAGAGAGTTTCATTGCTAACTCTGAGCTATTCCCTATCATTTCAGATACCAGAACAGATCCTTCAGAAAAGCCAGAAGAGAATTTGCCATTAAAAATATACTGCTTGTCATATCCTGTCTCTGGAAAAAGGCTGAAAGATTAAGATTGAAATTATCTTCCCTCAAACTTAGGGTCTACCACTAACAATATTAGATCAAATGCAAATCAAGAAATGCAGTACAGAGGAAGAGAACAGAAATGAGAATCCAAGATACTTGGTGTCAGTCTGAGATCTGTCACGGAGTCCTGTTATCCCTTGGTTGTTTATAATAATGTTAATGGTAGAGACCCCCACCGGCAGCAGAAGCACACAACAGAAACTAATGGTTACTGAGTGCTTACTACTACTTGCCAGGCACATTCTAGGCATCTTGCCTTTATTAATATTTTTAATCCTCACAACATCATCATGAAGTAGGTAATAGTATTATCCCCATTTTGCAGATAAGGACAGCAAGACACAGAACAGGAAAGTCAATGGCTAACAATCTTTTCAGAGTTCATTTTTATTAAATTAGGCAGCTATGGTAAGTATTTAGTTTTCAAAACCTTTTTGAGAATAACTTTAAACATACAGAAAAGTTGAAAGAATTAGAATAATATGAAACACCCGCATGCCCTTTAGATTTATTTATTATTAACATTTAGTGCATCTGCTTTATCATTTGATCTAGCAACGGAAGGATTTGAGACATTTAAGGATAATATACGTATATCATACCCCTTGCTAGTTTTTTCAGTGTGCATTTTATAAGAGTAGTGATATTTCTCTATATAATCAAGTACTTTTATCAACTTCAGTAAATTTACCACTAACATAAACTTAATCTAATCTATTGTCCATTTTCCAATTTGTCACTTGAACTAATAATGTCCTTAATAGCATTCTTCCTTCTAGGAGAATAGCCAATTGAGGGTCAGCTATTGCATTTATTTGTCATATCTTTTTGGCCTCCTTTAACCTGGAAATACCATAGCTGTTCTTCTGTTTTTATGACATTTTTGAAAAATGCATTTCCCACTTCTTTTTTTCTTAAGAGATCATTTCCAATTTTACATTTGTCTTATGTTTCTTAATGATTAGATTCAGGTTATGTGTTCTCAGTTGGCATATTGCATAATTGATGTGCTCTTCTCAGAATATCATATCTCAAGGCATATGAGGTCCATCTGCCCCTCACTGGTTCTGTAAATATTGGTCACCTAGTCGTGCTTTTTCCCTATTTTTACACTCTCTCATTGTTTTCCCCCCTCATAACCATTAAGCAATCTGTGGAAAAACACTTTAAGGTCATACACATTTGTTGCATCCATCAAAATTTCCCCTTGTATTAACATCCATTGATAATATAATGGCTGCAAAACAATAATTTTCTGACTCCAATATTCTCCATATCCATAACACACTAATTATTCTACTATCAGCAAGAGACTTCCTTCTCTGTCATCTCTCTCTCTCTCTCTCTCTCCCTCTCTCTCTGTTTTTCTCTACTTTATCATAAAGGATTCATGGATTCCTATCTTTTTCCAATTCCTTTGTGGAGTTTTTATTTTTCTTTTTTGTTTTTATGTTTGTGTTTTTTAAAATGAGGAATGGTGTTAGAAACAACAATCTGTCCACTAAGTGTGTTCATTTCTAGGTGAGGGACGGATGTTATTTGCTTCTTGACTTTTACAGCAGTCAAAGCTGGAAAATATATCCACACATAAACATAGGTACATGTACATACATATGCATAAACATGGCATGTAATGTACATATATACATATCATGTGCACAAATACATGCATGAACATGAATGTGGCAATATTTAAAAGAAAACAAACATGGGTTTACACCAATACTACCAGTTCTAATCCATCCCTAGAGCACTCTTTGTCTTCCCCTATTCCATATTTGTATATCCCTTTTGCTTTAGTGATTACCCTCATTTCGCCAAACCAGCAGATTTCCAATTTGTTTCATGTATTATCACCACACACACACACACACACACACACACAAAATAAACTTGCTGGACTTCTGCATTCAAGAAGGTGAAAAATACATCTTTTTCCCAATTCATCCCATTAAGTATAGCTAAAAACTCTGGGCATTCTATATAAAACAAATCTAAGATTCTGAAAGAGAGAAGAAGGAAGATTAGCTAGAAACCTTGGGACCTGAGCAACATGGTAGCAAGGTACTAGGTTTTCTTCCACCTCATATATCTCAGGATAGATACAGGTACAACCAGTATAGAATAGATAGTTCAGAAGCACACTGTACACTAATGAAACCATGATAGACAATAGAGGTAGCATTGAGAAGCAGTGGCTAAAGGACAATCTTTTCAACAGATAGAAGACAATTAGATATCTATAAGGGAAAAAAAAAAGAAAAAAAGAAATTGAATCCCTACCTCACATCATAAATAATAATCAGGCGAATTCATTTAATGACTAAATGTGACAAAATAAAGGTTTTAGAAGATAATGTGACAGAAGATCTTCATGACCCTGGAAATGTGAAGTTCTTCTTAAACAAGACAGCAGAAACAATGTCACTAGAGAGTAAAAGAAAAAAAGGACAGAAAAACTTAGACCAATGCACAAACTGTACTTCTCATAATTGTCGCAGTCTGCTACTTTAGCAAAATGCAAAAACACATATTTTTGCATTTATATATATTTAAATATATATATTTTTGTGTTTAAAGTAGCATCCTGCCAGTGACTATATTTTTTAATGGTATGCAGAGAGAGAGAGAGAAAATGGTAAAATAAATAACATTAAAATTTCCCCCAACACCCCAAGACACCCCAGGAGTAAAAAGATAAGCCACAGAATGGAAGATATTTGCAGCATGTTAATTACCAAGAGAGTTATATGTTAAGAAGGTGTAAGTATTTGTAAAAAATCAAATCAACTAGAAAAATGGGCAAAACAAACTTGAACTGTATAGGAAGTTTCCTAATGTTCAATTTTATGTAAGAATTGTTCAACATCACAATCATCAGAGAAATTAACATTAAAACCACAACGAAGTTGCAAGACAGCAGGGCAGGAAACGTCTCACACTCATAAATGTCAGTGAAGAAGTGTACCAACAGTAGTTCCCGGCTAACAAGGCTAGTCAACTGCCTTTAGAAAGTGTTTAGGCAGCATCTGCTATAGCTAAACATACGACATGAGCAACATTTCTGCTCCTGTTCCTGAGAACCAATAGAAATGCCCATGTGGGTCCCAAATGAAGTGGGGGGGCATTTACAGCTGAGTAACTTATGTTGGCTGCATGGTAAAAACATGCAAATGCCTATCACCAGCTGGTTGGATAAATAAATGGTGGTGCATTCATGCTGCTTAAGAGTAACCAGTGAGATGTAATGTATAATGATTAACATACCATAATAAAATTTAAAAAAAGAAAAAAAAGAGTAAACAGTGCATCAGCACCCATCCAACGCTTGCAAGCTCAGACCGCCCCCCCCCCAATAAGTTCAGTGATATCCTTGGGCTGACATAGTTCTTGTCCACAAAGCCATCCCTCTCTTTGTACCCAGGCATCGTGGGCAAGATGGAGGACTCCCCAAAGGAGAGCTCTGTGAAATCAGGAAAAAATCCAAGGCATAAGGACAGACTGAGGCTGGGCATGCTCCTCAGGCCTGTCCCTGGCTGAGGACTGTGGGCATTGTTTCAGGGAAGATTCCCAATGAGTTGGACAGAGGGGACTGTAGAAACAGGTCTCCTCTTGTCCCTCCCTGCTAAAATGGTAGCTCAGAGACAAAGGCTCCTGGGTATATAGCTAGTGCACCTTTAGGTTCCCCAGACTGCCTCATGGTCCCAGCAACCTTTGGAATTGTTTCTGTGGCTAGTGCCTAGAGGATATGGCCCAGTAGTTCTTGAACCACGCCTGCACTTGGTGCTCTCCTAAGACTCAAGTCTGGCAGTCAGGGTCTACTGATTCTTGCTGAGTAGGTACTTGCTCTTTTTGAGGGTTTCTCTAGGTCCTGCTCCTGTTTCTTACTTGTGGACCTTGCCCCATTTGCTACCTCTTGGGGGCAGGGGTGGGGTATGGGGATCCTAGAGGGCCCAAGAGATACAGATTTTTACATCCTCGGTCTTGCTCTGTTTCTTGTGCCTCCACTAATAATCCATAAACATTTATAATTTCCACAAAGTCACCAACCTATTGAAATTGAAAGTAAAATATTTTCAGTAACTGATGCTAAAACAAGTTATCAGAAAAAAAAAAAACTTCATGCTTCTCTCATGTGTATACAAATTAATCCAAGATAGATCAATCATATACAAAAAATGGAAACATTAGAATTATAAAATTTTAGTAGGAAACATAGAAGAATATCTATATGACTAGGTAACAGACAAAGTCGTCCTAAGAGGACCACAGAAAAGCAATAACAAACAGAAAACAAATGGTATTTTGGTAACTTTAAACACGGAAATTTTTCTTAAAATAGATTCTTAGAAGTGAAATATGGTTCTGAGCATGATGAATGTTTTAAATAAGTCTGCTATTTCAGTACCTTGGAAACTCTCCCTATGAATACGCAGAGGGGTTGGGACTTGAAGTTTCCCTTGCCCCTATGACCATCACATGAGGGATTTGGAGAAACACAATTAATGCAGCTTTTACTTTGCCAAAGAGATGGCAGGCCAAGAGTGGTGGGAATGATTACAAATACCAAATTTATAATAAAAATACATTGAAAATTTTAGATAAAATAATAAAGTGGCACAGGATGCAAAGGAAGTATTTGGAGCATAAGAAAAATTAAGAACTAGAAGATGACAGAAGAGTAGGAGACTTAAATTTCATCTGGTCCCAGGAATTCAGCTAGATAGGGATCAAACACCCCGACATCTAATAGTAAAACTTATGAGTCTCAGAGACAAAGAGAAAATCCTGAAAGCAGCTTGGGACAAGAGATCTGTAACCTACAATGGTAGAAACATTAGATTGTCAAGAGACCTATCCACAGAGACCTGGCAGGCCAGAAAGGACTGGCATGATATCTTCAGAGCACTAAATGAGAAAAATAGGCAGCTAAGAATACTATATCCAGCTAAGCTGTCATTGAAAATTGAAGGAGAGATAAAAAGCTTCCAAGACGAACAAAAACTAAAGGAATTTGCAAACACAAAACCAGCCCTACAAGAAATCCAGAAAGGGTTCCTCTAAGCAAAGAGAGAGCCTAAAAGTAACATAGACCAGAAAGGAACACAGACAATATACAATAACAGTCACCTTACAGGCAATACAATGGCACTAAATTCCTATCTTTCAATAGTTACCCTGAATGTAAATGGGCTAAATGCCCCAATCAAAAGACAAAGGCTATCAGATTGGATTAAAAAAAAGAACCAGGGCTCCTGGGTGGCTCAGATGGTTAAGCGTCTGCCTTCGGCTCAGGTCATGATCCCAGGGTCCTGGGATCAAGCCCAAAATCGGGCTCCTGGCTCAGCGAGGAGCCGGCTTCTCCCTCTCCCTCTGCTTCTCTCCTTGCTCATGCTTTCTCTCTCTCTCTCTGTATCTCTGTGTCTCAAATGAATAAATAAAATCTTAAAAAAAAAAAAAAACAAGGCCCATCGATATACTATCTGCAAGAGACTCATTTAGACCCAAACACACCCCCAGATTGAAAGTGGGGGGGGGGAACAATTTACCATGCTAATGGACACCAAAAGAAAGTTGGGGTGGCAATCCTTATATCAGGCAAATTAGATTTTAAACCGAAGACTATAATAAGAGATGAGGAAGGACATTATATCATACTTAAGGGGTCTATCCAACAAGAAGATCTAACAATTGTAAATATCTATGCCCCTAACGTGGGAGCAACCAATCACATAAGCCAATTAATAATAACAGCAAAGAAACACATCAACAACAATACAATAATAGTGGGGGACTTTAACAACCCCCTCACTGAAATGGACAGTCATCTAAGCAAAAGATCAACAAGGAAATAAAGGCTTTAAATGACACACTGGACCAAATGGACTTCACAGACATATTCAGAACATTCCATCCCGAAGCAACAGAATACACATTCTTCTCTAGTGCCCATGGAACATTCTCCAGAATAGATCACATCCTAGGTCACAAATCAGGTCTCAACTGGTACCAAAAGATTGGGATCATTCCCTGCATACTTTCAGACCACAATGCTTTGAAACTAGAACTCAATCACAAGAGGAAAGTCGGAAAGAACTCAAATACACGGAGGCTAAAGAGCATCCTACTAAAGAATGAATGGGTCAACCAGGAAATTAAAGAAGAATTAAAAAAATTCATAGAAACAAATGATAATGAAAACACAGCTGTTCAAAATCTTTGGGATACAGCAAAGGCAGTCCTAAGAGGAAAGTATATAGCAATACAAGCCTTTCTCAAGAATCAAGAAAGGTCTCAAATACACAACCTGACCCTACACCTAAAGTAGCTAGAGAAAGAACAGCAAATAAAGACTAAACCCAGCAGAAGAGAAATAATAAAGATGAGAGCAGAAATCAATGAAATAGAAACCAAAAGAATAGTAGAACAGATCAACTAAACTAGGAGTTAGTTCTTTGAAAGAATTAATAAGATTAATAAACCCCTGGTCAGACTTATAAAAAAGAAAAGAGAAATGACCCAAATAAATAAAATCATGAATGAAAGAGGAGCGATCACAACCAACACCAAAGAAATACAAACAATTATAAGAACATATTATGAGCAACTCTATGCCAGCAAATTAGATAATCTGGAAGAAATGGATGCATTCCTAGAGATGTATCAACTGCCAAAACAGAACTAGAAAGAAATAGAAAACATGAGCAGACCTATAACCACTAAGGAAATTGAAGCAGTCATCAAAAATCTCCCAACAAACAAGAGCCCAGGGCCAGATGGCTTCCCAGGGGAATTCTACCAAATATTTAAAGAAGAATTAATACCTATCCTTCTGAAACTGTTCAAAAAATAGTAATGGAAGGAAAACTTCCAAACTACTTTTATGAGGCCACCATTACCTTGATCCCCAAACCAGACAAAGACCCCATCAAAAAGGAGAATTACAGACCAATATCCCTGATGAACATGGATGCAAAAATTCTCACCAAAATGCTAGCCAATAGGATCGAACAGTACATTAAAAGGATTATTCACCACGACCAAGTGGGATTTATCCCTGGGCTGCAAGGTTGGTTCAACATCCACAAATTAATCAATGTGATACAATACATTAATCAAAGAAAGAACGAGAACCATATGATCCTCTCAATAGATGCAGAAAAGGCATTTGACAAAATACAGCATCCTTTCTTGATCAAAACTCTTCAGAGTATAGGCATAGAGGGTACATACCTCAATATCATAAAAGCCATCTATGAAAAACCCACAGCCAATATTATTCTCAATGGGGAAAAACTGAGAGCTTTCCCCCTAAGGTCAGGAACACGGCAGGGATGTCCACTATCACCACTACTATTCAACATAGTATTAGAAGTCCTAGCCAGAACAATCAGACAACAAAAAGAAATAAAAGGCATCCAAATTGGCAAAGAAGAAGTCAAACTCTCACTCTTTGCAGATATGATACTTTATGTGGAAAACCCAAAAGACTCCACCCCAAAACTGCTAGAACTCATACAGGAATTCAATAAAGTGGCAGGATAGAAAATCAATGCACAGAAATCAGTGGCATTCCTATACACCAACAACAAGACAGAAGAAAGAGAAATTAAGGAGTCGATCCCATTTACAGTTGCACCCAAAACCATAAGATACCTAGGAATAAATCTAACCAAAGAGGCAAGGATCTGTACTCAGAAAACTATAAAATACTCATGAAAGAAATTGAAGAAGACACAAAGAAATGGAAAAATGTTCCATGCTCATGGATTGAAAGAACAAATATTGTGAAGATGTCAATGCTACCTAGAGCAATCTACACATTCAGTGCAATCCCTATCAAAATACCATCCACTTTTTTCAAAGAAATGGAACAAATAATCCTCAAATTTGTATGGAACCAGAAAAGACCTCGCATAGCCAGAGGAATGTTGAAAAAGAAAAGCAAAGCTGGCGGCATCACAATTCCGGACTTCCAGCTCTATTACAAAACTCTCATCATCAAGACAGTATGGTACTGGCACAAAAACAGACACATAGATCAATGGAACAGAAGAGAGAGCCCACAAATTGACCCTCAACTCTATGGTCCACTAATCGACAAAGCAGGAAAGAATGTCCAATGGAAAAAAGACAGTCTCTTCAACAAATGGTTTTGGGAAAATTGGACAGCCACATGCAGAAGAATGAAACTGGACCATTTCCTTACACCACACACAAAAATAGACTCCAAATGGTTGAAAGACCTCAATGTGAGACAGGAGTCCATCAAAATCCTAAAGGAGAACACAGGCAGCAACCTCTTTGACCTCAGCCGCAGCAACTTCTTCCTAGAAACATCGCCAAAGGCAAGGGAAACAAGGGCAAAAATGAACTATTGGGACTTGAACAAGATAAAAAGCTTTTGCACAGCAAAAGAAACTGTCAACAAAACCAAAAGAGAACCGATAGAATGGGAGACGATATTTGCAAATGACATATCAGATAAAGGGCCAGTATCCAAAATCTATAAAGAACTTATCAAGCTCAACACCCAAAGAACAAATAATCCAAACAAGAAATGGGCAGATGACACGAACAGATATTTTTCCAAAGAAGACATCCAAATGGCCAACAGACACATGAAAAAGTGTTCAACATCGCTTGGCATCAGGGAAATCCAAATCAAAACCTCAATGAGATACCACCTCACACCAGTCAGAATAGCTAAAATTAACAAGTCAGGAAACGATAGATGTTGATGGGGATGCGGAGAAAGGGGAACCCTCCTACACTGTTTGTGGGAATGCAAGCTGGTGCAACCACTCTGGAAAACAGTATGGAGGTTCCTCAAAAAGTTGAAAATAGAGCTACCATAAGACCTAGGAATTGCACTACTGGGTATTTACCCCAATGATATAAATGTAGGGACCCAAAGGGGTACGTGCACCCTGATGTTTATAGCAACAATGTCCACAATAGGCAAACTATGGAAAGAGCCAAGATGTCCATTGACAGATGAATGGATAAAGAAGTTGTAGTATATATGTACAATGGAATATTATGCAGCCATCAAAACGAATGAAATCTTGCCTTTTGCAATGATGCGGATGGAACTGGAGGGTATTATGCTGAGCGAAATAAGTCAATCAGAGAAAGACATGTATCATATGACCTCACTGATATGAGGAATTCTTAATCTCAGGAAACAAACTGAGGGTTGCTGGAGTAGTGGGGGTGGGAGGGATGGGGTGGCCAGGTGATAGACACTGCGAGGGTATGTGCTATGGTGAGCACTGTGAATTGCGTAGGACTGTTGAATCACAGACCTGTACCTCTGAAACAAATAATACATTATATGTTAAAAAAAGAAGAAGAAGAAGATAGCAGGAAGGGAAAAATGAAGGGGGGGGAATGGAGGGGGAGACGAACCATGAGAGACTATGGACTCTGAGAAACAAACTGAGGGTTCTTGAGGGGAGGGGGGTGGGGGGATAAGTTATCCTGGTGATGGGTATTAAAGAGGGCACGTACTGCATGGAGCACTGGTGTTATACGCAAACAATGAATCATGGAACACTACATCAAAAACTAATGATGTAATGTATGGTGATTAACATAACATAATAAAAAAAAGAAAGAAAAATTAAGAGCTAAACTAGTGAAATGCAAGACAATTAAATACAGGTGCTTGGGAGAGAAAACCTACAAAAACAATACAGGAAAGAAGAAGGAAAGGAAAGGAAAAAGGAGAGGAGAGGAGAGGAAAGAAGAAGGAAGGAAGGAAGGAAGGAAGGAAGGAAGGAAGGAAGGAAGGAAGGAAGGAAGGAAGGAAGAATAAAAAACAAAGAAACAAAGAAAAGGATAGAAAGGAAGAGAGAGAAAGAAGGTAGAAGAAAGAAAAGAAGGAAAGAAGGAAGGAAGGGAGCGAAGGAAGAAAGAAAGAAAGAAAGAAAGAAAGAAAGAAAGAAAGAAAGAAAGAAAGAAAGAAAGAGAGGAGGGGAAAGGGGAATTGACTGCTGACATAAAAGATGTGAAAAGAATATAAACTCGGTAAGTACAGGGTATAGGGATGTTCTTTGTTTTATTCACTGATGTACCTACAGTAACTAGTTAGAGTCTAGTACCTAGTAGATACTCAATAACCATTTGCTGAATGAGAAAATGAATCAGAAGAAAACAGACCTTGAACACCTATTATGTTGAAACTTTACTATGCATATTCTAATTAAGAAACAATCATGGAAGTGGCTAAAAACAGTTTTTGCTTCAAACCTGATAATATTATCATCTGTGTGACCTTGGAAGAGATAATTTATCTTAGCTTCTGTTTGTCATCTGGATAAATGAAGACAATAGTAACTTCATGGTGGTGTTACTGTAATGCTTTAAAAGATTATCTATATAAAGTATATAATCCAGTAGTTATGTAGAATAAGTGCTAAAAGAAAAAAAAGTTGGTAGCTATTAATATTATTAAAATATCCCACTTCACTTAATTAGCCATTTGCTAATTATTAAATGTTTACTATATGCCAAATACTATAACGCTGACACAAAGAATGAAACAGTAAGGCTCTGTCTTTACGGATTTGACCCTAGGTTGATGAAACTAGACTCCAAGTCAGTGAACGCTTCTCTTTATGACTTTGGTGTCATGAATGTATTCTTTAGATTGTTCAGCATCTGTCACATTTTAGCCACCTGGTAAATATTTGCTCTGGAAACACAGACATTATTATTTGCTTATGTATTTATCTCCAAAAGTGTGAACGCTTCAAGGTATGTCTGATTCAGCACTGTTATTCTCAATGCCCAGCAAAATGCTTGACACTTGTTAAAGGTCAATGTTTGTGAAGGGAGCAGAAAATTTACATCTATACAAGTATGAGCTGGATACTTGACTTATAGATGAGTTAAATAAAGGTCAGAAAATGAAGTTGCCCAAAGGTGTCCCAGCCTAGGAGAAGTCAGATGTATGAAGGAGATATACTAACAAATGAGTTAAATGTGTGACTTCTGAAGCAGACTACCTGTGTTTGAACCACAGCTCAACCAGCAATAAACTCTGGGACCTGGACAACATTGTACTTAGATAAAACTCTTCTGTGTCTCATTCATCTCACTTATAAGATAGAAATAACAATTGTATCTATCTCACAGATTTGTTGTAAAGATTAAACTAATATAAAATATGTATAAGAATGCCTCACACATAGTACATTTATTATTATCATTATTATTATTATATCATCTTAAAGGTAAGTTTTCCACACACAGAACTTATTATTGCTATAGTATACAGGATCTTAAGTCAAGCATTAGATTGCTGTCTAATTTTCCCAATGTGCTGAATGCCTATATAAAAGATAAAACCAAAGAAATAGTATTTGAAGGAAAGCGCAATCAAAGAAGGCAGAAATTTACTAGGCAGAAGGGGAGAAAATAGACAAAAGAAGAAAACCAAATAAAAGGTAATTTTCAAAGTGAAACATGGGAAGTAAAGTCCAGAGAGATTAATTCCATGACCTCAAGCATGGTGTATATTTTTCAGTGTTATATTTTCATAATACACATTCAAAGAAGCTGTTAAATAAATTCCCTGGACAAGAAAAAGGGGGCTTCAGTAGAGGTACAGGGACTCAGAAACGTAGGCATAAGAGACAGAAAGAAGGGGAAAATAAAAACATTAATCTGGTGTTTACAAAGGTTGATCTATTCAGAAAAAAAAATATTTGACTCCATAATTCTAAAACTCCAAATTTTATTACCACATTTGGCCCCAGGCTGTATGCCCTTTTTCTCACTTTATCTTGCATCTGGACTTTGTATCACTGGTAAACACTCACTTCGCTTGATTCACCTGAACCTATCATCTCCCTTTTTGGTACCAGAGAACTCTATACTTAAACACCCATGTACAATATGGCCACTCAGCCTGCATCCAGCTGGACCAACTCTGGACTTCTGAGAGATTAAGAGAGAGTCAGAATGCTGCTAAGTAACAAGGTCAGATTCTAAATTCTGCTCTCCTAACACCAAATCAGTGTTGTTTTTGAAAAGAAAATACACTACACACACAGACATGTATATATTTATAAAATTAACAACTCAGGAAACAACAGATGTTGGCGAGGATGTGGAGAAAGGGGAACCCTCTTACACTGTTGGTGGGAATGCAAGCTGGTGCAGCCACTCTGGAAAACAGTATGGAGGTTCCTCAAAAAGTTGAAAACAGAGCTACCCTACAACACAGCAACTGCACTACTGGGTATCTAAGGATAAAAAAAATGCTGATTCGAAGGGGCACATGCACCCCAATGTATATAGCAACATTATCAACAAAAGCCAAATTATGGAAAGAGCCCAAACGTCCATTAACTGATGAATGGATAAGCAGATGTGGTAGAGGGGCATCTGGGTAGCTCAGTCAGCTAAGTGTCTTCCTTTGGCTCAGGTCATTAAACTGGGGTCCTGCAATTGAGCCCCTCTCCCTCTGCCCCTCTCCAACCCCCCCTTGTGCTCTCTCTCTTACCCTCTCTCTAATAAATAAATAGTTTTTTAAAAAAAGAAGTGGTATATATATTCAATGGAATATTACTCAGTGATCAAAAAGAATAAAATCTTGCCATTTGCACATGGATGGAACTAGAGTATATTATGCGAAGTGAAATAAGTCAGTCAGCAAAAGACAAATATGATATGATTTCACTCATATGTGGAAGTTAAGAAACAAAACAGATGAAATAAGGGAAGAGAGGGAAAAACAAAATAAGATAAAAACAGAAGGAAACAAACCATAGAAAACTCTTAAATATAGAGAACAAACTGAGGGTTACTGGAGGGGAGGTGGGTGAGGCAATGGGCTAAATGAGTGATGGGTATTTAGGAGGGCACTTGTTATGATAAGCACTGGGTGTTATATGTAAGTGATGAATCCCTAAATTCTACTCCTGAAACCAATATTACACAACTAACCTGAATTAAAAAAAAAAAAAAAATTGGAAAATCAGTATATATGTATGCATATAAATGAATGGATGCATTTAGAAAACTGTAAAAAACCATAAACATAAGTCACCAGTCATAGAAAATCACATAATTTAAAAATATTTTTTCTGCCACTTCTCTTTCTCATACACACATACATACACACTTACAATTTCTTCCCACAAAATTTTAATTTTGTAGCCATGTAATTGTGTGACCAGCATTGTCACATTATTTTTTTTTTTAAAGATTTTATTTATTTATTTGACAGAGAGAGACACAGTGAGAGAGGGAACACAAGCAGGGGGGAGTGGGAGAAGCAGGCTTCCCGCGGAGCAGGGAGCCCGACGCGGGGCTCAACCCCAGGACCCTGGGATCATGACCTGAGCCAAAGGCAGATGCTTAATGACTGAGCCACCCAGGTGCTCCATGTCACATAATTTATTATAAATGTCTTTCCATGGCATTAAATACTAATGCACAGCATTTTTATTACTAGCATTATATTCTATTATATGGATGTGCCAGTTTATTTAAATAATCTTCTACTTTTACATAATAGGGTTATTACCAATTTATTTCTTGATATAAATAACTGCAATGAAACTCTTTACATATAAATCATTATCCTCAGCCTATTATTTCCTTAAGATGTATTGCTGAAACTGGAATTACTAGGTCATTAGTATGAAAGGAATCCTTCCTAAAAGGATATTTAGGGGCTACTGAATGAAAAAGTGTACCACATAATGTTCAAGAAATGCAAATTAAAACTAAAATGTATATGAATGGCTATAATTAAAAAGACTCACACTATCAAGTGAGGGCAAAGATATGAAGCAAATGAAACTATCATCCATTGTATGTACAATGATACAACTATTTGAAATATGTTTCACAGTATTCATGCTTAACATATGCTTACCCTATGATCCTACATTTCTATTTTTTAAAGATTTATTTATTTGAGAGAGAGAGAGCAAGGGACTGGGCAGAGGGAGAGAAAATCCCAAGCAGACTCTGTGTTGAGCCTGGAGCCCAATGTGGGGCTCGACCTCATGACCTGAGCCAAAACCAAGAGTCGGATTCTCAACCAACTACACCACCAGGCGCCCCATGATCCTACATTTCTAATATTTAGGAATATATTTAAGGGAAATGAGATTTTAAGTTCACCATCCACACACACACAAAATGTTCAGAGAAGATTCATTCATAAAATCCCCCAAATGGAACCAACATAAATGTCCATACAAAGAAGGGCTAAACAAAGTGTAGGATAGTATGCAATGGAATATTATGTATTAACAAAATGAGCCACTGGTATATTTATTCATTTTTTAAAAGATTTTATTTATTTGAGAGAGAGAGAGTGAGAGAGAGCATGAGTGGGGTGAGGGGCAGAGGAAGAAGCAGACTCCCTGCTGAGCAGGGAGACTGATGGGGCTTGATCCCAGGACTCCAGGATCATGACCTGAGCCGAAGGTAGACGCTTAACTGACTGAGCCACCCAGGCGCCCCCACTGGTATATTTAATAAAATGGAAGGACCTCACAAATACAATGTTCAAAGAAAGAAGCCAGATACAGAAGCATATGAATTTTATGAATATTCTATGAATATACATATATATTCTACATATAATTATTATAAATATATAATATATATAGTACACATATTCAAACTAAACAAATCCATTGTCAAAAAAGTCAGAACACTGCTTACTTCTATGCAGCTAGAGTATACTGACTGGGAAAAGTCACCTGGGTGTTGTAAATGTTCTAAATCTTGTCTCAGGTTGTGGTTATTTGGTGATAGACATATACAAAAATCCATGTCTTTACACTTAAGACTTACGTACTGCACTGTCTGTATATTATACACCAGTACCAAGGTTACAAAAAAGGAGAAATTTGAAATTTGCCGAGGTTATAAAATCATACTAAATTCACACTGCTTATAGTTGGCAGAACTTGGCTGCCAAACCAGATTGGCCTGTTTCCAAAACTCATTTTTTTTATATTCATTCTTCCTCTCGTACAAACTCTTCAGGACCATTGACCTTCTCTTTTTTATTTTCTTTCTCTCCCTTCAAAACTTAAAGTAACTTACTTATCTGAGACCTCAAATAGAAGGCAGAACCATTGAAATGATAGTGAATATGATTAATAGTTCTTAATAGCTTCTATTTTAACAGCTATTAACAATTTTCCCTGAAGGGACTGCAAGCATAGCCTTTCACCTGGAAATACCTAATGACACCAATCACACTGAGAATACTAACCCGGTTTAAAAAAAAAAAAAGTAGAAGCAGAGATCTTTTTGTCCTTATTATTTAATTTGACCATTTCCACAGAAAAAAACATCAACTTAAATATGTGACAGCCTTTTACAAATCAGCCATTATCAGAGCCACAGTAAGCTTATGCTGCCAAACTTCAAACACAATACATATCTTTTTTTTAAAAGATTTTATTTTATTTATTTATTTGAGAGAGAGAGAGAGAGCTCGAGCACAAGAGGGGTTAGGGTCAGAGGGAGAAGCAGACTCCCTGCCAAGCAGGGAACCCCGATGCGGGACTCGATCCGCACTCCGGGATCATGACCTGAGCCGAAGGCAGTCGCTTAACCAACTGAGCCACCCAGGCGCCCCACAATACATATCTTGATATATAAATGTATATATCTTGTTTCCACAAAGGAGATACAGATAATAATAACAAATATATATGAACAGATATGTACATAAAACACACACAAGAGTAGAAAGTCAGGGTCTAATAGAAGTAAGCATCAACATGTGGTAACCATAAGGATCAATAATTTCAGTGACTGACTGAAATTTTTTTGTTTTTGTTTTTGAGATACTCATAGCCAAGCAAAATCAATGAATCAGAGGGTAAATATCTCCGTTTGTCAGAGAAATAACACCTTTTACATGACTGAATTCCAAAAGATTTTTTTAAGCTGTGACTTTATAGGGAGAATCTAACTGATGCACTATCTGTAATATTATGGTGATTGCTCTTGATATGGTGCATTTATATTGCCCATTCTGGTAGTGACTTCCAAGGTCATAACTTTAAAATGCAACACAGTGGAGGTAGACTATCTTAGTTTAAAGCATTTAAACATTAGTAAAACATTTTGACAAATCATAATGATCAAGAGTTAGAATTCCTAGAAGAGTCACCGGACACTGGACACAAGAAAAACAGAAGAGTTTCTCTCTTCATATGTTGCTAAAGAAAGATTTTTCATTCAAGTTTATTAAGTTATATAAAATATATTCTTATTTGCCTTACTATATTCCAGTACCTGAATTTCATATTAGAATACATAAGGTAAATCACAAGATGAGGCCTTCATATTACTGAAAAAAAATTGCTTATTAAAATAAGCAACATAAATATTGAAATTAATTTAGGGAATCACATTCATTTGCCATATATATATATACATATATATGTATATATGTATGTATGTATGTATACATATGTATGTATGTATATATCCATACATATATATACACACATATATATGTATGTATGTATATATCCATATATGTATATATATATGGAATGAATGTAATATATGTATATATATTACATTATATATGTGTGTGTATATATATATATATATGTATATATATGGAATGAATGTCCTCCAGTGTGACACAGCAATTATATTCAAAAATCACTATTGGTAAAATTTTAATGTTCAGTATTAGGGATCATAAATTCCAGAAAATTGGAGTTCAACACTGGGTGTCAGAAAACTCAGGTTCATCCTTGGACTATATACCATTGAAAGTCTCTACCTAATAGCTCAAGCAGTTCTATTTTATCTGTCACTTGGGATATTCTTTATTTTACTCCATTTTTGCTGCTGATCAGACTGATTATGTTTTTCCTTCCATTTTTGCTCTTGAAATTTGTCTTTTCTTGCCCTTGTCAAATTATCTTAGTTTCCTAAGCATAGCCTCAACACTTTCTAATCATTTTGGCTTATTCTCAGCTCTCTAAGTCATGCTCACTTGTCTTAGGTAGTTTATTTCCAGTCTAGCTCTAGCCACCCATATCCTAAGTTACAGTAATAATTAATACAAAATGGATATACCAGATGCATACTGTGTGCCAGGAATGAAATTAAACACATTGTGCACATTATTTTCTATTAACCTCTTACCTTGAAAGATAGGTATGATTATCTTCACAACTAAACAAGTAATAAAATGAAAATATAATGATTTTAATAAACAGGATCAAGGCCTTCACAGTAAATGGTAAGGCTGGGATTTGAAACCAGACACAATGACAAAACTCTTTAGTTTTCCACTAAAACATGGCTGCTTATGGTCTGTGTATGGGAGCTATGTATAACCATGAATAAGTCTCTTATATTCCCTGCACTTTTATTTGACTTGTATGGAGAAGGTGAAAAGGATTATCCATGCACCTTACCTTTTGTAACAGTCTATGAAGCTTAGTTCTGGCCTGGTTAAAGCCAAATATTCACCCCCAAAAAAAGCACTTATTTTCAAAATTATGTGAGTGGAAGAATATATGGGCAAAGGAAAATCTGAGTCCTTTATCAGGAACTATCCTTACCCACTGGGTGGTATCACCCACCCCTCAACTGTACCGTTGGGCTATTCCACACGAATCCAGGTCTTGAGCTTACAAGTGTGGACCTAAAACGTAACAGAAGCTGGGAAATCTATACTTTTTTGCCTTGGCACACAGACACATTTCCATCAACTGATGTGAATGAGTTACTTTCTATATTTTAATTTTAGGGAATCATCTAATCTCAGTATAATTAAATGATAAATTATCATAAGAAGACTATACAACATTTTTTTTTTCTCAAAAATGAGCATAAATCAAATTAAATTAGTCCATCATTCATTATATCTTCAGTCTACAGTAATATGTTTCAATCTTTCAATTAAGTCACTGTCCTAGAAAAGAAATTGGATCATGTTTAGTTACCTTACCATTCAACTGACAAAGTCATCATCTACAAAGAAGTAGGGTCAAAACCAGCTACTCTGATTTGCTTGAATTCCTGCATGATTTTTCTATTTGATCATCTTGTACACAGTGCTGCCCCAGTTTAGTCAATTTTCCACATGGAAGTCAAAGAGAGTTTTCAAATGTTAAAGTGCTTTACTTAAAATTCTTCAAATAACTTACCATTGTAATTATAGGAAGTCTAAACACTTTAATATAACATTTAAAAACAGCTGAGATCTGTCCCCAGTTGTCTCAGCATTCTCACCTGTCACCAGTTCTCTCCATCGTATTTTCCACTGCATTCATGTTGAACTGCCACAAGACAGTATATTAGTAAACACAGCGAGGCCTAAGAAAATAACTTTGAGGAAGGTAACCACCTTGGTTGGTCTTCCCCATTAGATAACCTTATCTTAGAGAACAATTACTATTGAAGGCCAACCTGTGTGTACTGTTCCCTGATGATTGAGGAAAATCTCTCTCTGAAGGTTAAAAAACATATTTTCTTGGTACCAATGAACAAGCGTAGAGATTGGGAATGAGAAAGAATGTATATCTTGTGTGCATAGTATCTACATAATTTAGAATCTCTAATATCATGCATGAGATAATAGTTTAGCAACAGTCTATTTAAAATATAAAGGAAAAAAATGCCACTGGATAGTATTGGAAACTCCTCACACTTCATGTATAATTTAACTTTTGCACTTCAAAAATACAGGGCAGGACTTCTAGTTTCAGTTCTAATATGTAAAGAGATCAGAAACCATCCATCCTATCTTTTCAAGAAGAAACACAATGAGCAAACTGAACAACAATGACTTTCCTTGGTCCCATCAGAAAACAAAGATTGCAGAACAAGTGCTACCTCAGAACCTGGAGAGATAGGTGAATCCAGAGAGTCATAATCAAAATTTATTTATCTAGAGCCGAAACCACTGGAGATATAGACACTAATAGGAATGACTGGATGGTAATTCTGATGAATTGCTGGAGGCTAAGTGTGAGAGTGAGAAACTCCTGGGGACTTCTTTCTTGGACGGGCTTCACAATTTCATGTTGTTTTAGTTTTATCTCCAGGAACCACATCAGGATCTCACAATGAAAATCTGAGAATGATTCCCTTGTGGTTCAGGCAGGGGAAAGGAAACAATAATCACTGTAAAATATGTCCAGAATATAGTCCATGTCAAATACCTACCCTCCCTACCGAGGGAAAAGACTTTATACCAGAGTCTTATCCCAACTAACAGAAGGGCATTATTCTTACTCCACTAACCCTTTAGTTTCAATAAAGAGAGGGTAGAGGAATAAAGTTACATCACTGGGGTAATGTGGGAAAGCCACAGTCCCAAGTCTCAAGACTACTAAAAGAAGGAGAATTAATCCTAAGATTATAAAATTCTCCCTCTCCCCACATCTTATGACCATCCCAATAAGGCTCCAGTATAATAACAGTAGAGTACATCTGGAAGAGCTAAAAAGTGCAGATTCTATTTAAGGAAGAGTACATAGGGAAGTTCAAAGTAACATAGAAGACAGAATCAGTGACAGACAACTTTTAACCCTCTGGCATCTACAGCTACAACAAGCACCTAGCCAGATTAACATAAATCTTCACAGTAAAGGTCTGTTTACCTCAGTTCTTGTTATCTGATACAACATGCCTGGCTTTCAACAAAAAATAATTAACATACCAAAAGGAAAAAAAAATCACAGTCTGAAGAGACAAAAAAGCAAAGAAGCAGGATAACCAGATTTAAACATGATATATTGGAATTGTGAGGCAATTTGAAATAACTATCATTAATATGTTAAAAGTTTGGATAGAAAAAAGTAAAAAAAAAATGCAAGAACAGATGGACAATGTAGGCAGAGTGATGGAAACTCTAAGAAAGAAACAAAATGAAATGATCGAAATAAAACAGCATTTTAACAGAAAGGAAAATGTCTTTATGTGCTCATCAACAGACGTGACACAGCCAAAAAACAATAAATAAGCTTGAATATATGTCAAAAGAAACTTCCAAAACAGAAATATAGAGGAAAAAATAATTTAAAAAAAGAACAGAAGATTTTATAAACTGTGGGACAATTTCAAAAAATATAACTTATGTGTAATTAGAATGTACAAATAGAGAAGAAAATAATAAAACAGAAGAAAGATTTGAGGTAATAATGGATAAGTATTTTCCAAAATTAATTGCAGGCAATAAATGACAGATCCAGAACTTAGAGAGCAACAAGAAGAACAAATACAAACAAACACACAAATAAAAAACTACACTTAGATATTTCATATTCAAACTGTACAAAACCAAAGACAAATGGAAATCTTGAAAACAGCCAGAGGAGAAAAGCATAGAACAGTAAGAATATAAAATACAGTAGACTTTTCATCAGAAACCATGCAAGGATGAATTAAATGGAGTGAAATATTTAAAGTACTGAAAGAAAAAACACTAACTGGGAGTTCTACATTCAGTAACACTGACCTCTAAAAGTGAAGAAAAAAATAAAGACATTATTAGGCAAACAGAATCTGAGAGAATTCATTAATACCAGACCTACTTTGCAAGAAATGTCAAGTTTTTCAAGGAGAAAGAAAGTAATATAGTCAGAAACTTGAATCTACATAAATGAAGGAAGAATAGGGAGAATTAGTGAAGGCAAATTAAGTTACTTTTCTTATTTTAAATTAATATAAAAGATAAACTTATAAATAAAAATTATAAATAATATATTGATAATTATAGCTGATAGATATGTGAAATAAATGAGAAAATTAATAAAGGGTGGAAAAGAAAAAGTGATAATACTCTACTATAAGGTACATGTACTACACATGAAAAGGTGTAGTGTTATTTGAAGGTGAATTAAAATTACTTAAAAGTGTATATTGGAGTGGCGCCTGGGTGGCTCAGGTGGTTAAGTGTCTGCCTTCGGCTCAGGTCATGATCCCAGGGTCCTGGGATTGAGTCCCGCATCAGGCTCCCTGCTCAGCAGGATGCCTGTTTCTCCCTCTCCCTCTGCCACTCCCCCTGCATGTGCGCACGGTCTCTCTCAAATAAATAAATAAAATATTTTTAAAAAATGTGTATATTGGAAATTTTAATGTAACCACATAGAAGAGAGGATATAACTATCAATTAAAAAACAGGTATCAGTGAAAGAGAGGGAGAGGAACAAAGAATAAGTACAATGAACAGAAAACAGGCATATGGTAGACGTTAATCTAACTATATCAGTAATCACTTTAAATGGAAATAGTTTAAACATACCAATTTAAAGACAGAGGTTGTCATAGGGGTGGCTGGCTGGCTTAGTCGAAGAGTATCTGACTCTTGATCTCAAAGACAGAAATTGTCAGAATGGATAAAGAACAAACCCCAAAACTTTAAATATTCAGATAGGTTAAAGGCAAACGATTGGAGAAAGATATATCATACTGACATTAATCAAAAGAAATCTTTAGTAGCTATTATTAATTTCAGAAAAAGCAGACTTCAAAAAGTTACTAAAGAAAAAGAGGGGAATTATATGATAAAGGAGCCAATTCTCCAAGATAATATAACAACTCTAAATGTATACACATCTAGCAACAGAGCATCAAACTATATGAAGGAAAATTGATAGAATTAAGGAAGAAATAAATCTACTGTTACAGCTGAAAACTTCAACATCCCTTTTTCAATGATTAATAAATCAAGCAGGCCCCCAAATCATTATGGATATAGTTGACCTGAACAGTACTATCAATCAGTTTGATCTAATTGATATTTATAAAGTTTTCCATCTTACAATAGCAGAATACATGTTCCTTTCAGATATAGAACATTTACCAAGATGGATCAAATTCTGGGCCATAAAACATAGGATCAACAAGTTTAAAAGAAGAGAAATCATACAAAACATGTTCTCAGGCCATGGTGGACTTAAACTAGGAACCAATAAAAAAGAGATAGATAAGAAATCACCAAATATTTGGAAATGAAACAAGAACATACTTCCAGATAAGATATGGTTCAGTGAAGTCTCAAGACAAATGTTAAAACATTCTCTTTTAAAATAGAAACACACTTATCAAAATTGTTGGGATGCAGCAAAAGCAGTGCCTGGGGGAAATTTATAGGAAAAAATGTATATATTTAAAAAGAAGAAAGATCTAAACCCTTAATTGAATCTTTATTATTAGGAAGGAGACAAGAGTAATTTAAGCATAAAGCAAGCAGACAAAAAAAGAAAATTAGAGCAGAAATTAATGACACTTAAAAGAAAAATAGAAAAATCAATATAATAAAAAACAAGTTCTTTGAAAAGGTCATGAAATTAATAAACTTTTATGTAGTCTAACCAATAAAAAAACTAATAATAGAAATGAAAGAAGAGTCATCACTACTGACTAATGATATTAAAATGTTAATAAGGGACTATTACAAATAAGTTTATGCCACATATTTGATGATTAGATGAAATGGAGCAGTATCTTGAAATACACTATTTACTTAAACTCATGCAAAGAGAAATAAGCATCTAAGTTGACCTGTATCTGTTAAACTGAATTGATAATGAAAAAAAATTCCAAAAATATGAGCACTATCCCAAATGGTAACAATAGTGAATTCCACAAAATATGGAAGCAGAGAAAATACTTCCTAATTCTTTCAAACAAACAGCTTTATATCAAAAGCAGATAACATAACAAAAACTGGTTTAAAAAACCAGTATCTTTCATGAATAAAGATGAAAAAAATCCTCAACAAAATATTAGCAAATTAAAACTAACCAAGGGTAAAACTAATTATACACTACAACAGCTTACTCCTGATATGCAAGACTGTTTCAAAATTTGAAAATCAATTAATAAAATCTACTATATCTACAGGCTAAGGCAGAAAATCAAATGATCTTATCAATTGATAGAGAAAAAAACCATTTGACAAAATCCAGCACTCATTCACGAAAAAATGCTCAAAAATTCAAAACAAGGAATAGAGGGGAAACTCCTCAAATTGATAAAGAACATCTCTAAAACACCTACAGCGATTCTCATGCTTAATGAAGTGAAAATTGACATTTGACACCCTAAGATCTATAATAAAACAAGGAAGTCCTCTCTTACCATTCCTATTCAACATTGTACTGGAGGTCCTAGCAAAAAGACAAAGTAATAAAATATCTATCGATTGGAAAGAAGAAAAATTATCTTTCTTTGCAACTGACATGATTATTTATGTAGAAAATGTCAAAGAATTTTTTTAAATCTTGTCTGGAACTGATAATTAAGTATACCAAAAGCACAGGATGAGATTAATATATAAAAAATAACTGTTTTCTTATATATCAGCAATAAACAATTATAATTTGAAATGTAAATATATATATATATATCATTTAGAATAGCACTAACAAATGTAATGTTAAGTATAAATCTAACAAAGTATGAACAAAATCTATATGTGGAAAACAAATACTCATGAAAAATATCAAAGATAATTTTAATAAATGAAAAGATACTCTGTGTTCATGGATTGTAAGACTCAATAATGTTCAGATGTCAATTCTTCACACTATATAGTTTCAAAACAATATCTATCAAAATTCTAGCAAGCTATTTTATAGATATGAAAAGCTGATTCTAAAATTTATATGGGAAAGTCTGGCCAGTACTGAAAAGAATAAAGTTGAAGTACTCACACTACTCAGTTTCAAGACTGATACAGCAATTAAAACAGTGTGGTATTTGTTAAAGAATCAATACATCAATCAAATGAAAGAAGAGAGATATAAATTAATAAGCTTAGACACAGACCTTACACCTTTCATAAAATGTATCATAAGCCTAAATGTAAATTAAAAATTTTGAAAAGTTTAAGTAGGAAACAGGAGAAAACCTATGTGACTTGTGGGTTGATGATAAATAAGTATTTAGATATAACACTTAAAGCATGATACATGAAAGAAAAAGTAGATAATTCAAATTTTATTAAAATTTGGAACTTCTACTCTGTGAAAGACACTGTTAAAGTAATGAAAATACAAAGAATAGACTAGAGGTAATATTTGCAATACATATATCTGATAAAGGACTTGTATTTAAAATATACAAAAATAATTTTAAAAAACAATAAGAAAATAAACAACACAATTAAAAGTGGGCAAAATATTTGGACACACACTTCACCAAAGAAGATAAACAGATGGCAATAAGCTTATGAAAATATATTCAACATAATATGCTATTAAGGAAATGAAAATTAAAAACACTGTGATGTCTATTAGAATTGCTAATTATTCTTCTATTTCTATACAGAACATTTGTGGTATAAATGGTGCAAATGGATTAAAGAATCTTCGATTTTGTGTTTGGTATCCAGCCACTTTACTGTTCTTGTTTTCAGTAGCTTTTTCTTTTCTTTACTGATTGATTCTCTTACATTTCTTAATTATGCAGTCATATTACAAATGAAAAGATGACTTAGCTTTCCTAACATTTATTGGTCTAATTCAGTTTCCTTGTTGATTGATTCATATTGAAAAGTGAATCTAGAATAATATTTATTAAGATCATGAGTACCATGTCTTACTTACAAATTTACTGGGGGTGCTATTATTTATTTATCATGATTCTGTTATATTATGTGAAATATACATTACACACATCTATAATCCTAAAATCATATGTATGTATGTATATATATATATATACTTTTAATCTAGTTTAACACTTATCCATGTATCCATATTTTAATAAAGTTTTTTTAATCAGAAAATAACTGTATTATGGTAATACATGTATGGTAACATGTTTTATAATATTGAATTGTCCCCAATTAATGGACTAAACACTACTTATTTTAGCTATAATTATATCAGTGTACAATTGCATTATACTTACTATAATTTTACAATTTTTGTTTCTTAGTCATTTTTTTAATTCAAATATAATTAACATACAGTGTTATATTAGTTCCAGGTGTACAATATAATGATCAACAATTCCATACACTACTCACTGCTGAAGATAATACTCATTATAATTTTGTACTACTATACTCATGATAATTTTGAGGATTTTTGTCTGATCACTTAGGATTCTTTCATCTTTCTTCTCTGCTCTCTTCATTACATGGTCCACACACTTCCCTCAGTAACGTTTATTTATTCCTGGCCACCACAAACTCCAGAAATGCAGCCATTCCCTGCACAGAAATCTCTCTTTTATCCAGAATAACTATAAGGCACAGTTTCTCCTGTCATTGACTTTTCAAGTGTGTGACTGTAATCCCGGAACTAGAGAAGACATTTCAAGCTCTCCAGGTGTTACTGTTGAACCCTTTTGCCTGGTCTTGCAGTAAGGGAAAGCTTCTGCAGGAACCCACACATGGAGAAACAGGGTGAATTTCATTTAAAGATACATGTAAACCATTCTTATTTTATATATAACAGAACAAATAATTTTTAAAAGAATCTAATGAAAAATGGATAGCAAATAGAAATAGACACTTAATACTGATGAAAGGTTGTGTGACATGTAAGATTGCTCAAACTTACTAGAAACTATACAAATGCAAATTGAAAGACTAATTTATCATTTTCCACACAGTGCAGGGAAGTGTGTGAGGAATCAAGCATTCACATGCATTGCTGATACATGTGTAAATTAAAGCAACTTCTTGGGAATCCAAGTTCTATTATACAGGACCAACATTTAGTTTGATAAATAGTAGCATTAGTTTACAAATGTGTCTTCACATACTGTTCTTGCATTGATATCCCTCTGTCATCTGCCTTGATTTGGCCAATGATCTCTGAGCAAGCATAAAGCTCTAAATGTGCATGTGTGGTTAGGCAAACTCTTGCATTCCTGCCACCCACAATGAGAACATTCCCCAAGGAAGATCCTCTCTTTCAGCCTAGGTTGCAGAGTAAGAAACATGGAAGCTATCTGAACTCAAAATCAGCGGATCTATAAACTCTAGAATGAGAAGTAAATGATATAAATTACAAGCCACTAAATATTTCTGCTGTTGTTCTGTGACACTATCACACCAGCACTTGTTTTCATTGGTCGGGTAGCCATTCTGATTGGACGGTAGTTGTACTAATACCTTTAATAAAAACCCTGCATACCTATAATAAAATACATCTTAATATCTTTGGACAAAGGCTTTTATGTGTTTGGTAAAAATATTCTCAGGATTTATTTTTAAGTAATAAGAGAAATGTCTATGTCTTTATTTATGTGTTAATTTGTATGTATATATATTGGTATGTATCTTTGCAAAGAAAAAATTCTAGAAATGTATATAAGAATACAACTACTTCTTTAGTGTTTAAATTGAGTACTAGCATCGGAAGATATGCGTTTACTTTTTTGTACTTTTCCAAAACAAATTAAACATTTGCATATATTATTTCTTCAGTAAAAGATACAATGTTTTAAAGTTAAAAATGAATATGTAAGGAGTAATAAAGCATTCAGTCTAGCTAAGAACACTGAAAAGTATGTTATAGTTTTAATAAAATAATTTAAAATAATCTGCAATTGTCCTAGCTGTATGTCTAAGTTTTGATTTATAAAATTATTTGTTCTGAAAGAACTCAGTTGAGATCATGTCCTGATTTCCCTTCATTATAATGTAATCATATTTGACATTTATTGAGTAATTAATATAAGCCAGGAAATTTGCAGAGTACTTAACATGCATTATCTTATTTAATACAATATCATTTGAAGTAGGTGTATGAATAATAATGGTTTACAGATGATTTTAATATCAAAGCTTTTTTTTTTTTTTTCCAGGTATATTCATTAAAACAAAGCAACCACTTGCCTTCTGAATCAGAGCTACTAAGTCCTGACTTAGTGATTGTATTAACTGGCATTGTGGTTTATTTTATTTTTGTCTTGAAACAATTTAAAATACACAGAAAGATACAAAATAGTATGAAAAATACCTGTATGCCATTCACCCAGAAAGTCCATTAATGTTTCTCCTAGTGTCCCAAAAAGTCCTTTAAAGCCAAAGGATCCAATCTAGTATCACACATTCCAGCCAGTTGTTTTGTATTTACGTTCTATTGTGATTAGACAGAGGTCATGTATTATGAGCTTGCATATCACAGAAGTGATGCTGAGTCCCTCATTGTATCCTGTTGAATGGCACACATGTGGAAGTATTCCATTAACGGCGCTTTTGCCATGTTGATAAAATGTCATCATTTCATCCCTATGAGATTTTTCAATGTAAACACACTTTTTAATACCCTTTGAAATTAATGCGTTATTTTGTGAGAGCATACTTTGAGACCGTGTAAAATCTTGCTCATTATTTCACATGCAC
Organism: Phoca vitulina; assembly: GCF_004348235.1. Lineage (NCBI taxonomy): Eukaryota > Metazoa > Chordata > Mammalia > Carnivora > Phocidae > Phoca > Phoca vitulina. Next base: position 1,537,235 of record NW_022589777.1, read on the forward strand.
CAGTAGTTTTATCATCATTTACCATCAGGTTGTTTACTATGATGATTATCAAATAAGGATTTTTTTTTTTAAATGAGGGTAAAATTCACATAACATAAAACTATTCATTTTAAAGGGAACAATTTATTCACAAGGCTGTGAAATCAACACCTCTATCTAGTTCAAAAGATTTTCCTCTCCCCAGTATAAGAACTCCACACACATTAGTCAGTTACTGCCCATTCTCTCCTCCTCCCAGCCCTTGGCAACCACTAGTTTTTCTGTTTCTATGGATTTGCCTATTCCAGATACTTCACATAAATAGAATTAAACAATAATATGTGACCTTCATTCATTTAACATGATGTTTTCAAGGTGTATCTATGTTGTAACATTTATCAATACTTAATTCATTTTTATTACTGAACAATATTCCATTGACTATTTATTCCACAATTTTTTATCCATTTGTCTATTGATGGACATTTGGGTTGCTTCCTCCCTTTGGCTACTGTGAATAGTCCTGCCTTGCACACTCATGTAAAAGTATGTATTTCAGTCTCTATGTTCAATTCTTTTAGGTATATATCTAGGAGTTGAATTACCAGGCCATATGTATTCTAATTTTATTTTTTGAGGAACCATTATTTTCCATAGTAATTCCACCATTTTACAACAATGCATGAGGTTTCCAATTTCTCCACATCAATGTCAACACTTATTACCATCTATCTTTTTTATTTTAGCCATCTTAGTAAGTATATAATAGCATCTCAGTAAAATTTGAATTTGCATTTCCCTAATGGCCAGTACTATTGAATATATTTTCATAATACTTGTTAGTAATTTCTCTGTCTTCCTTGAGAAATGTCTATTGAAGTCCTTTACAATTAAAGAATTTTTAAAATTGAGTTATTTGTCTTTCTGTTACTGACTTGTAAGAATTGTTTATATATTCTGGAAGCCAGACCTTACCAGATATATATTTTACAAATATTGTCTCCCATTCTATAGGTTGTTTTCTAACTTTCTTGATGATGTCATTTGATACACAGAAGTTTTCAACTTTGTTAAAGTCAAATTTATATAGTTTATTTTTTTGTTGCTTAGGGAGTCATACATAAGGATCCATTGCCAAATCTAAGGTCATGAAGAACTTATCCTTTTTTTTTTTTCCAAAGTTTTATGGTCTTAGCTCTTATAAGTAGGTCATTAATCTATTTTGAGTTAATTATTGCATAATTGTATATTTCACATCTATGCTGTGAAGTAGGGACCTATTTTGAGTTAATTTTTTATGTGGTGTGAAGTATGGATCCAATTTCATTATTTTGTGGATATCCAGTTTCTTCAGCACCATGTTGTTCAGACTATTCTTTACACATTGAATGGACTTGGCACCTTTGTTGAAATCAAGTAGCCATTAATGTCTGGGTTTACTCCTGGACTCTGAATTCTATATCCTTTGATATGTGTATCCTCATGCTAGTACCACACTGTTTATCACTGCTTTGTAATAAATTTCAAACTTCAGAAGTGTAAGCCTACGACTTTATTTTTTTACAATATCATTTCAGCTACACAATGCCTCCTAAAAATACAAGAACTTGTAGTTTCTTTTGAAGATTTTATTTACTTATTTATTTGAGAGAGAGAGATTGAGGTGGGGGGAAGAGCAGAGGAAGAGGGACCAGCAGACTACAGTCTGAGCCCTACACGGGGCTCAATCCCACAACCCTGAGAATCACAACCTGAGCTAAAATCAAGTTGGATGCTTAACTGACTGAGCCATCCAGGTGCCTTGTAGTTCCTTTTAGTAGAGAGCCAATTTTAGAAAACAAGTTCTGAGTTCTAGATATGCTTATTGCTACTGGAGTGCTATCGGTCTCAGGTCTTTTCAGTGGGCAATTAGAATATATATAAATTGAACCTCATGGTTCAAGCTAGCTTTCTTTTTTTTCTGAATTTGTACTGTTCCTCTTCAAGAATGAGAAGGCTAAGCCCTATTATCCTCAATATTGTCTATCTATCTATCTATCTATCTATCTATCTATCTATCTACCTTATTCATAGCTAGTCTAACCAACACCTCCTCTGGATGCCCTATTCATGCAGGCCTTGAATCCCGTAGGGTCTCTTCCCAGCCTGGACACTATTAGTTTGCTAGGCCTGCTATTAGCAAAATTCCAGACTGAGTAGTTTCAACAATAGAAATTTATTTTTCTCACAGTTCTGGAAGAGAACAGATTCAGATCAAGGTGTCAGCAGGTTTAGTTTCTCTTGATGTTTCTCTCTTTGGCTTACAAATGGATGCCTTCTGGAGTTTTCTCTGTGTACACACATCCTTCTGTCTATATTCCTCTACTTAAAAGGACTCCAGTCATGTTAGATTAGGACTCACCTTAAAGGTGTCATTTTAACTTACTCTTCACTTTAAACACTCCATCTCTACATACCATCACATTCTGAGGTACTGGGGGTTTGAGCTTCAACATACAAATTCTGGAGGAATAAAATCCAGCCCATTCTGGGACATTCCTTGCCCTTTGCCAGATTGTCTTCCATGTGTTCTGATTCATTTGTCCATGAGCTGTAGACATTGGTAGTCTACCTAGGAAGGGCAGCTTTGTTTTTATAAAGTGAATATAGTCAACTGATTTGAAAACGTTTAAAGAAGTTTGAACCTTAGAGAAAAAGAGGGTAGAAAACCTGCAGAGATCTATGGAGGGAGGCAAGTTAAAAGTAGATTCATGATTTTGGAAAATTATTGGTAGAAAATATTGATTCTCTGTTATCTGTTCCTTCCTTCCTTTCTTTCCCATTTTCTATCCTCTTCTCTTTTTTTCTTACTAATACTGATTAGCCACCAGGTATCTTGGTTATGATCACAATCTTCCAGTGATTATTGTTGGCATGAGAAATTTTTAAATTCTATTTACCAAGAAATAGATTAAAAACATTTTGAATCTTATCTAGGTAAGGGTGATATTACATCAGAGTCCAAATTAGGTTGTTAAATACAATGGTTTATATAGTCTTTCTTCTTTTGAGGAAATTGTACAGCATAAATACAGAATATAATACTGCAGCAGAGAGGCCAGTTGTTTATTTTTTATTTTGGTAAACGAGTGTTTTTATTTGTTCAGTTGGTTGGCTGGTTTGGGGTTTTTTTGTTTTTGTTTTTAAGAGATTCATTTATTAATCAAGTATCCAGGGAAGATCTATGTGAGAAATACTGCCATTGTCTTAATATGAAAGAATAAAAAATCCAGTGTAAAAAACACAAAGGAACACTGACTTCATCTTTTTTATTTTAATTCCAGTATAGTTAACTTACAGTGTTAAGTTAGTTTCAGGTGTACAGTGAGGAACTTTAATACACATAATAACAGTGAGGGATGAAGTAGTCATGCAGCAAAGCACTCAGAGAGGCACTAACACTGTAGAGAAAACACTGAAGAACTATGTTGCTCCTCTAGAAGGTACGTGTGAAACTGAAGCTCCAGATACCAGGAAGAGTTAGACGGATGCTGGAGAAAGACCAGAGAAAGAACAAGAAGAGAGCACCTGGCACACTCAGGGAAATATTAAAAGAGACTGGCATTCTTAAAGTAAAGAGTGTGCATAGAAGATGAAGGAGCAGGACATACCTGGCGGGTACCAACACTGGAAGACTCTATGACATACAAAGCAATTTGGGTTTATCTTCAAGGTAGAGGAGAAACACTGAGTAACTTGAAGGAAAAGAGTGAAATCACCCAATTTACATATAGAAGATTGCTCACAGTGTGGAGGATGAATTAGAAGGGCATGAGATTAAATGCAAGAAGTTAATGCAGTTCTGCAGATATAATAGAGTCAATCACAGTAATGTCAGAGTGGCATATTTTTTAACCTTGCACTACATTTTATATAAATTCATGGCATGGGAAAATATAAATTGTGCTTATAAAAATGTGACATTTTTAACAAATAATGACTTACACATCCAAATAAATCCTTCTAAGCAGTAATCCATAAAAATATGTGCTTATTTTAACAGCACTATCACCACTCGAAAAATATTTGCATCTCTTCCTTTAAACTTGCCGTCAAAGGTAATTTGTTATACTAAAAATGTTTACTGCTTTATAAATTGTTTTAATGTTGTTACTAGCAGATATTTGAACAAAAATGTCATTGCCTTAATCTGACATTTGTTTACAAATACCCTTCACCCTTCCCTAAATTGAATGAAAGGAATTTGGGTACTTTTTAGAAAACAAAAGAAATACATACAACTTAAAGCATCATAGCCCCTGTAGGTGCTTTATAAATAAATGTTCCCTTTATTTATGTATTATTTCTCTGACTCTGCATATTTTCCACCTCCCCCTCCTCCACTCATTCAATTTACTTGCCTGAAACTTTATAGGTATTTTATTTTCTTAGTTCTACTACCTATAGAACACCAGTTTGTCTCCTAGTAAAAGACTAATGAAATCTAACTTAGGGACACCTGGGTGGCTCAGTTGGTTAATCATCCGACTTTTGATTTCAGCTTAGGTCATGACCTCAGGGTTGTGAGATCGAGCCCCATGGCAGGCTCTGCACTCGGGGGGGAGTCTGCTTGAGATTCTCTCCCTCTCCCTCTGCCCCAACCCCCCCATGTGCTCATGTGCACAGGCGCCAGCTCTCTCTCAAATAAATAAATAAATCTTTAAATCTCACATACAGATTTGCTGTGAAGGTTCACATGAGGGTTCAAGACAATGTATATACGGTACTTAGCTTTGTGTCATTTTAAAAATCTCTTTTTTAAAAAGTCATTATTTAACCCAGTGGGAGACACAGATAATCTGATTTAATTACTCAGATTCCTAGATGACCCAGATTGATAAAATAGAGAAAAAGAAGGGCACAGAAAATATATATTATAATATTAGTATTATACTAAATAGAACTTTGTATTTGGGTGGTTCATTCATAAGATAATTTGGCAGGATCTTCAGGTCTTTATTATGGGCATCATCATTATTTTATTGCAATTTACTTTGGATGAAATATGTAAATACTAGAATTTGAGACAATGTACCTTTTTAACTGAAGTACAGTTGATACACAATGCTACATTAGTTTCAGGTTTACAACATCTTGATTCCACAAATCTATACCTTCTACTATGCACACATATGTAGCTACCATGGAGACAATTTATCTTTAAGTCAGTTAGTACATTCATATTAAAGAAGAGTTCCTTCCAGAGATTATACTAAGATACAGATAAAAAATATGTTTTATTATGTCAGCTTATTTAGGACAAATCTGTTTGGTTTTAACTTCTACTTCAGCAAAGTTAGATTTGTCTTCACAGAATGTGTTAGAAATATCTGGTGGGTTATGTTAAACAATTGTGTATCCTCACGAACTTTCTCATTACCCCATGCTTTTATCATCCCTTTTCAACTGAGTCCACTATTAACTCTTATCAGCATGACTTGTTCCACACACATTTACCTAATATAATTCTTGGAACAACTATAACACAAGTATAATTTTTCCTTTATTATAGATACTTCCTAAACTCAAAATATTGAATTCACATTTAAGTTATGTCAATATATTCTGTTCATGGAACTAGGGAAGCTTCAAATTAGAAGAGGTTACAAGATAGACATGAAATTCAATCATTAACTCAGAAATATCAAGAGATGGAGGCTTCTACATTTTACAAGATTGTCCCTTCAATTTTTATATAGCTTCAGTCTTAGAAATATTATTTATATTGAATGTAAACTTTCCTTCTTTGATTTCCAACTGATAATTCATGCCTTAAGTTTTATTTTACTAGGCTCTGAAGATACTGAAAGAGACAGATTTAGTCCTGATCTCCAAAGATTATACAAACTTGAAGGAAAGAAAATGAACCAATTTATAAGGATAGTGGGTGTCATGAAGGAAAAGTAACAGTGTTATTGGAACATACAATTAACAGACTTCAATTAGTCTGAGTAAACTGAAATTATTTGCTTAATATTATGCCCCCCATCATTGGTTCAAAGGTTATTTAAGAAGAGTGGCTGTCCTATTCATCACTGTAATTCTAGGATGAGGACAAAATCTGATTTATAGCTATAGATATATATATTATTTTTAGTTTTTTTGTTGTGCTATTCTGTCTTGATCTTTCAATAACTTTTATCAATAATGTCATTCAGTTTTGTATTATCTACAAATGTATTAAGTATTTTTTTTTTAATTAATTTATTTATTTGACAGAGACACAGTGAGAGAGGGAACACAAGCAGGGGGAGTGGGAGAGGGAGAAGCAGGCTTCCCACGGAGCAGGGAGCCCGATGCGGGGCTCGATCCCAGGACCCTGGGATCATGACCTGAGCCGAAGGCAGACACTTAAAGACTGAGCCACCCAGGCACCCCAATATTAAGTATTTTTTAAACAAAAACAATGAATGGTATCAATTTAACTCAAATTATGTTTAATACTTAATATGAATAAACTGCTGAGCTATAGATTATAAAAAATTGAAGGCTCTATGGAACATTTATATATATATAACATTAGGTATTCTATATACATAATACTAAGCTTACTAAAAAATAGAATTTAACAGGCTGTAGGCTACAGTTGGTAGCAGAAGTTTAATACCTTGTTGCTAAGAGATAGTTTCTTATGAAGCATTTACTTGTCCTCAGAGAAGGAAGTCAGTCACTTCCGGTTTGATTTCCCTTACCTTGTCAAAATCTAATTGGGTTTGTGAAATGAGCTAAATAACATGAAAATCCTATAAATAAGGAACTTTAACGTGTTATAATTATGAAGACAACAGCTCTAAACTTGTGCATCCTCTCAGTACATATTTGAAGTACACATTGCATATACAGCCATTGTACTGGACCCCAGAAATATGAAGATTAAGACAGGACTCCCATACTTATTACACAGTCTTCAAAGGTATCAGAATCATAAGTTAAAAAAAAAAAAAGTCAAACAAGCAAAGCACTATGAAGTAGTCACCAAATGCTATGCAAGTACAAAAGTAAGACTGATTTTCCTTGGTTTATCTGAATTATTTTCACAACTTGGCTCCTTTCTTTGATCTCAAATTCTTATATGAAGTATCTATCATACATATAGAAAGGTAAAAAAGAATTTTAAATGTAGAGCTTGATTTTTGACCAACAGTACATGCTCATGTAAATACATTCATATCTGTAGTTTATATTTTACACCCTCCCAATCACTAACCACACTTTCTCCCTAAAGAAAATAGATAAGAACAGATTAATTCTGCCTATTTTTAAAATTTGAATAAATTGAATCGTATACTAAGGGGTTTTTTTGTTTGTTTATTTTTTGCTTTTAACCCACTCAAAGTGAGATTCATCCATATCTTTGCATTTACTGGTGGTTTACTTTCTTTTCTACATAGGATTCCATTTATTTATTCAGTTTATTACTCATTTTACTATTCAAGGCTAGATGGATTATTTTTAATTTGAGACTAATATTTTGTATGAGCTCGTTATGGGCTAAATGTTTTTGTACCTCCAAAATTCATATATTGAAACCCTACCTCACAATAAAATAGTTTTAGGAGATGGGGTCTTTAGGACTTAATTAAAATTAAATGAAGTCATGGACTAGAGCCCATATGAATAGGAACAGTGGCCTTATAAGAGTCAATATAGTTGCTTCCTCTCTCTGACTTTTCTGCCATGTAAGGATACAATGAAAATTCTGGAACCAGGAAGAGCACCTTCACCAGGACCCACCCATGCTGGAACCCTGATGTCAGACTTCCTGCTTCCACAATTATAAGAAATTAATTGATGTTATTTATAAGTCACCCAGTCTATGGCACTTTGTTAAAGTAGCTCAAATCAAGATGATCTAGTCAAGATTTCTATCTTGTTCATGACTTCCAGGGAAGACGGCAGAGTATGAGGACCCTAAACCCACCTTGTCCCAGGGATACAACTGGTTAATCCTCACATCAGTGTAAATAACCCAGAAAATGACCCAAAGACTAGGAGAATGAATTCTCCACAGCTAAATGCAGAGAATAAGCCACAATGAAGATGACAGGAAGGGTGCAGACCTGGTCAGGAGCCAAGTGGACCTGAGGGGCTGTTCTGGGGAGGGAGGTATGTCACAGTGCAGTGAGGGGAGAGAAACAGACTTTCACACCAGAAAGTCCAAAGGGAAAAGATGAATCCCCATAACATTTACCTTTGAAAAGCTGAAGGGCCAAATTCTGAGAATTCCTACAATCAGTGGGATTTAAACCTGGAACTTTTAAAATCAGCAGGCTTGACAATGGGAGATCTAGTAAGATGAGAAGAAATTGAGTCCCCACCCTAAAAGAGACAGAACAACAAACAGCACTGAGTGGACACTGCATAGAAGTAGCAGTTTGAAAAACACCTGGGGTATATGCAAGGGATATTTGTTTACTAATCTCAGAACATGTGCTAGAGAAATAGGGATCATTGGGGGATTTTACCAGGAACAAAGGAGCTGACTGGTGCCATTTCCCTCCCCTGTCCCCAGCCTAAACACATGACCAACAGGAACCAGGTGGTGTCAACACTCACCATGTAACTGAATAAAAGCATGCCCCACATATATGTAGCCTGTGGACACACCCCTTCCAGCAAGACCTCTGTTCCAGGTCTTTTCCAACGGGAGCCCTGTGTCTGGATCCATGCTCAGTGGGGAGTCTGCTTGAGATTCTTTCCCTCTCCCTCTCCACCTGCCCCTTCCCGCATTTGTTCGTTCTCTCTAAAAATAAAAATAATAATAAATCTTAAAAAAAAAAAAAAGTGAAAGGGGCACCTGGGTGGCTCAGTCAGTTAAGCATCTGCTTTCAGCTCAGGTCATGATCCTGGAGCCCTGGGATCAAGCCCCACATCTGGCTTCCTGCCCAGTGGAGAGTCTGCTTCTCCCTCTGCCCACCCCACCTCATGTTCTTTCTCTCTCTCTCTCAAATAAATAAATAAATAAATAAATAAATAAATAAATAAAACAGCAAAAAACAGTCCTAGATAGGCAAACTAAAAAGAAAAAAACCCAAGTATATCACTAAGGAAAGCCAACTAACCATGACAGAAGAGAGCAAGAGAAGAAAGGAACAGAGAAGAACTACAAAAACAACCATAAAACAGTAACAAAATGGCAATAATTATAAATAAATTATAAAATTATAATTAAATACCTATCAATAATGAATTTGAATGTAAAAGGACTAAATGCTCCAATCAAAATACATAGGGTGGCAGAACAGATAAAAACGCAAGACCCATATATATACTGCCTACTAGAGACTCATTTTAGACCTAAAGACACATGCAGATTGAAAGTGAAAGGATGGAGAAGGATTTATGAAAATGGAGTGGAAAAAAAAAGCCAGGGTAGCAATACATATATCAGAGAAAATAAACTTTAAAACAAAGACTATAACAAGAGACAAAGAAGGATACTATATAATCATAAAGGGGATAATCCAACAAAATAGAACATTTGTAAATATTTATGCACCCAACATGGGAGGATCCAAATACATAAAACAGTTAATAACAAACATAATCAATCATAATACAATAATATAGGGGACTTTAACACCTCACATCAGTGGACAGATCCTCTAAACAGAAAATCAGCAAGGAAACAATGGCTTTGAATGACACACTGGACCAGATAGATTTAACAGACATATTCAGAATATTCCATCCTAAAACAGCAGAATACACATTTTCTTCAAGTGCACATTGAACATTCTTCAGAATAGATCACATATTAGGTCACAAAACAAGTCTCAACAAATTCAAAAAGATCGAAGTCATACCATGCATCTTTTCTGACCACAATGCTATGAAACTAGAAATTAACCACAAGAAAACATCTGGAAAGAGCACAAATACCTGGAGGTTAAATAACATGCTACTAAAAAATGAATGGGTCAACTGAGAAACCAAAGAAGAAATAAAAAATTACATGGAAAGAAATGAAAATGAAAACACAATGGTCCAAAATCTTTGGGATGCAGCAATACAAAACTGGAGGAATCACAATCCCAGATTTCAAGTTATACTACAAAGCTGTATTAATCAAAACAGTATGGTACTGGCACAAAAATGGACACATAAATAAATGGAACAGAATAGAGAGCCCAAAAATAAACCCACAACTATATGGTCAATTAACATTTGACAAAGAAGGCAAGAATATGCAAGGGGAAAAAGACAGTCTCTTCAGCAAATGGCATTGGGGAAACTGGACAGCTACATGCAAAAGAATGACACTGGACTATTTTCTTAAACCATAAACAAAAATTAACTCAAAATGGATTAAGGACCTAAATGTGAGACCCTGAAACCATAAAAATCCTTTAAGAGAGCAGAGAAAGTAATTTTCCTGACAGTGGCTATAGCAAAATTTTTCTAAATAGGTCTCTTGAGGCAAGGGAAACAAAAGCAAAAATAAACTCCTGGGACTATATTAAGATAAAAAGCTTCTGTACAGCAAAAGAAACAATCAACAAAACTAAAAGACAACCTACTACATGGGAGAAAATATTTGAAAACAACATCTCTGATAAAGGCTTAGTATCCAAAATACATAAAGAACTCATACAACACCAAAAAAATAAGTAATCTGATTAAAAACAAGCAGAAGATACAGACACTTCTCCAAAGAAGACATATAGATGGTGAACAGACACATGAAAAGTTGCTCAACATCATCAGGAAGATGCAAATGAAAACTACAATGAGATATCACCTCACACCTGTTAGAATTGCTAAAATCAAAAACTCAAGAAACAACAAGCATCGGCAAGGATGTGGAGAAAAAGGAACCCTCATGCACTGTTTGGTGGGAATGCAAGCTAGTGCAGCCACTGTGGAAGACAGTATGGAGGTTCCTCAAAAAATGAAAAATATAGAACTACCATATGATCCAGTAATTCCTGGAGTGGGTATTTACCCACAGAATACAAAAACAATAATTTGAAAAGATATATGTACCCCTGTGTTTATTGCAGCATTATTTGTAATAGCCAAATTATGGAAGAAGCCCAAGTATCCATCAATAAACGAATGGATAAAGAAGAAATATATATATATGTACACACACACAAACACACACACACAATGGAATATTACTCAGTCATAAAAAGAAATGAAATCTTGCCATTTGTAATAATGTGAATGGAGCCAGAAGGCATAATGCTAAGCAAAATAAGCCAGTCAGAGAAAGACAAATACCATATGATTTCACTTACGTGTGTCATTTAAGAAACAAAACAAATGGGACATTTGGGTGGCTCAGTCTGTTAGGCATCTGTCTGCCTTTGGCTCAGGTCATGATCTCAGGGTCCTGGTATCAAGCCCCACACAGGGCTCCCTGCTCAGCTGGGAGGCTGCTTCTCCCTTCCCCTCTGTCACTCCCCCTGCTTGTGTCTGCTCTCTCTCTCAAATAAATAAACTTTAAAAAATATAGCAAAACAAATGAACAAAGGGGAAAAAAAAAACAAACCAAAAAAAGATTCTTAACTATAGAAAACAAACTGATGGTTACCAGAGGGGAGGTTGGTAGGGGTTGGGTGAAATGGGTGATGCAGATTAAGAGTACAATTATCTTTATGAGCACTGAGTAATGTACAGAATTATTGAATCACTATATCGTACACCTAAAACTAATATAACACTGTATGTTCACTATATTGGAATTAAAATTTAAAAAAAGATTTATATCTTTTTCAGTAAATGTTTTAAGTGTGTGTATGTGTCTACTTTTTGCACACATTTTATTGTGTATTTATTATGTATTCTAATATGTTTGAAGTTTTCTTAAACGATATTGGATTCTCATTTTACATAATTTTAAAAATTAATTTTATGTTTATGTATTGTATTTATATTAACTACAGTTGATTTTTTAAAAAATATTTATTTGAGAGAGAGAGAGTGTGTGTGCACAGGTGCGCACAGTGGGGAGGGGCAGAGGGAGAGGGAGAGAGAATCCCACGCAGACTCTGTGCTGAGTGTGGAGCGTGAGACGGGGCTCCATCTCACAACCCTGAGATCATGACCTAAGCTGAAAACAAGTTGGACATTCAACTGACTGTGCCACCAAGGCACCCCAGTACATTTGATTTTTATATTGAGCTTTTACCATGTCAAATTCATCTTATAATAGCTTATCTATGCATTCTTTTGAATTTTGAAATATACAAATATATATAGTATATAAAAAATTATAGTTCTATCACTGTTTTCTATCCTGACACTGCTTATTTCTTATTTCATTTTCATGCCTTAATTCACTTGCTAGAATCATCAATTAAAAGTTGAATAGAAGTAACAATAGTTAACACTTTGTCACTTTCTAGACTTCAGAAGGAAAGTATCAACAAATTACCATATGCATGATGTTGACTGAAAATTATTTGTAGAGGCCCTATTATAAATTAAACATTGTGCCTCCTACTCCAATTTTGTGTAAGGATTTCATAACTAATGGATATTGAATTTTATCTGCATATATTGAAATGAATTTGTTTTTTCTCCTGTTAATAAACAACATCAACTTATTTTTTATATTAAAGCAAATTTGCATTCTTAAATAATTACAAAAAGAGATTAAGAGAGCTAGCTGCATTTCATAGTTTGGTAATATTTTATGATTTTAGTTTCCATGCTTATAAAAGATAATAGTCTCCCATTTTTATTTCTCATAATGCTCTCATCAGATTTTTACTTCAAATTTATTTGGGCTTTATAAAATATATCCTCTCTTTCTCTATTCTGATATAGTTTAATATTTGTGTTATCTCTTTCTCAAATGTTCAGTAGAATTCACTGATGAAGCAATTTGGATGTGGGGGTCCTTTGTGGGAAGATTAAAAATTCTAGATTCTACAGCTTTCATAGATTCAGAATAATTCAGATTTTCTATTTCTTCATACATTTACTTAGTGAATTGTGATTTTCTTAAAATTTTATTTTATGTAAATTTTTAAATTTATTATTTATAATATTCTTCTATTATATATTAATACCTGTAAGACATGATAGTCCTTTTTTTCTTCCTGATAATGGCAATTTGTATTTAATCTCTCTTTCATTTGGTCATTTTCTCCAGGTTATATCTAATTTATTAATTTTTTCAAGTAATCAATTTTGGCTTTATTGATCATCATTATTTTACATCTATTATTCCATTAATTTCTGTTCTAATCTTTGTTATTTTATTCTATTCTGCTTCAGTTTAATTTTCTGTTTGTTTTAAAATTTGATGTGAATGCTTAGAAGGTAGGTAGTTCTGTTCTAATATGTTCATTAAGGACACACATTTCTAAGCTCAGATCTAGTTGCCTCAACAAGTTCAAATTTTCCTTTGCAAATTTTTCTTTAACCAATGAGTTATTTAAAAGTGCATTTCCAGGGCACCTGTGTGACTCAGTCGTTAAGCGTCTGCCTTCGGCTCAGGTCGATCTCAGGGTCCTGGGATTGAGCCCCACATCGGGTTCCCTGCTCTGTGGGAAGCCTGCTTCTCCCTCTCCCACTCCCCCTGCTTGTGTTCCCTCTCTCGCTGTGTGTCTCTCTGTCAAATAAATAAATACAATCTTCAAAAAAAATAAAAGTGCATTTCCAAACAATTTGAGATTTTCTAGTAATCCATCAACTACTGATGTCTAGTTTATTTTCACTTTGGACAGAAAACATTTTACTTGGTTTCAATCTCCTGAAATTAAGATTTTCTTTGTGGGGGGCGCCTGGGTGGCTCAGTCGTTAAGCGTCTGCCTTCGGCTCAGGTCATATCCCAGGGTCCTGGGATCGAGCCCTGCATCGGGCTCCCTGCTCAGCGGGAAGCCTGCTTCTCCCTCTCCCACTCTGCCTGCTTGTGTTCCCTCTCTCGCTGTCTCTGTCAAATAAATAAAAATAAATAAATCTTTAAAAAAAAAAAAAAAAAAAGATTTTCTTTGTGGCATGGCATAGAGCCAGTTCTGGTAACTATGTCATTTACATTCAAACAAGACGTACATTCTTCAGCTTGTTGGATGTAGTGTTCTATATATGCAATCAACTGAAGTTAGTAAATTATATTGTTCAGATCTTACTCTTACTGACTTTTCGTTTGCTTGGATTTCAGAACAGTGTTAACATCCCCCACTTTGATTATGGATTTGTCCATATCTTTTATGTTATGCTGTTCTGCCTTGAATATATTTTAGCTATGAATTTAATTCTTTCCCATATTTTATCTTTAAGATAATCTTTTATTATTGTGAAAACTCTTATCTCTAGTAATGCTTATTGCTTAAAAGTTTATTTTTTCTGATACTACTATAACACATGGAGCAATTTTTTGAAAATTTCTCTGTATATCTCTTCCTATATTTTTATCTTCAATCTTTTTCTAGCCTTATATTAAAACTGTATCATGTGTATGATGAATATGGCTTGTTGGTTTAAAACTTAGTCTTGTTTTAAGATCTATGTATTTATTTGAGAGAGAGAGCATGAACAGGGAGAGGGAGAGAGAGAATCCTCAAGCAGACTTCCCACCGATGACAGAGCCCGACAGGGGGATCTATCCGAGAACACCAAGATCAGAAGCTGAGCCAAAATCAAGAGTTGGACACTCAACTGTACTCAGTTTCTGACTCTTGGTTCCAGCTCAGGTCCTGATCTCATGGGTCATGAGATCGAGCCCCGCGTTGGGCTCCATGCTCAGCAGAAGTCTGCTTGGATATTCTTTCCCTCTGCCTCTTCCCCTGCTCACACCCTCTCCCTCCCTTTCTAAAATAAATAAATAAATCTTAAAAAAAAAAAACAAAAAACAACCTTAGTCTTATAATCTTGTCTTTTAATTACATTTACTTTATTTACATTTAATATAATATCAGATATATTTGGATATACTACTCTACTACCATTTGTTTTATATTTATACCATGTCTTTTATGTTGTTTCTCTTCCCTTCTTCTTTTGGCTTTATTAAATGTTTTTAATAATTACTTTTTCCACTAACTTTATTGTTGCATTGTCCAACTATTCTTGTAGTTATTACTCTAAAGTTTAGAGCATGTATCCCTGATTTATTAAATTCTAATATAAATTAATAATTTTACCATTTTCCTGAAACTCCCAAGGATTTGAGTACTCAATGTTTTAATTAGAAAAATTTCTACTGACATATATTCCAGTTCAATTTTTTACCTAGCCTTTCTAATCTATTGTTAAATGTATTCATTTACTTCTTAATTTGTTATTTTTATTTTAAATAATAAAATGTCTATTTAACTCTTTTTTATATTTTTAAGAGTTTAAATGAAATTCCTCATCTTAAAATTTTTCTAAAGCATTTACTTTTCAGAACACATCTCTCCCTAGGTATATACCTCAATTCTTTGATACTATAAATAAATGCTCATTCAATTTGTCATCACCTAAATATGCTTTGAGTTTTCCCATATCTGGACCAGGAGTGCATATGTTTTTATATGTTCTTTTACTGAAACCCTGCCTATCTTTCCAGTTGCAGATCAAACCTGGACTCCTAATTAGGATAAAACTGTTTCTCTATGCACATCACTTGACACCAAATGTATGGGTTTTACACAGCAAGTAATTTTTCTAATTCTCTGTGGATACCAACTGGATGTTCTACAATTTAATTTAATTCTGATACTTACTATTCAGAGTTAGCACAGACCCTACATGTTAACGGCTCAATTCCACCAGACTATGTGACACTTCAGATGCAAATCACAAGTAATGGGTCCCCAGGGTACCCAGACTTCTGTCTAACTTGGTTATAAATCAAACGTTCCCAAAATTCCATCCTCAGTTTCAATACTTTGCTGTAATGGCTCACAGAACTCAGGATAACATTTTACTTATGTTTACTGATTTATTATAAAGGCTACAGATAAATTACCAGATGAATAGGTACACAGTGTGAGACTAGGAAGGGTCCTCAGCACAGGAGCTCTGTCCCCATGGAGTTGAGGTGCACCATTTTCCCAGCTGGATGCTCATCAACCCAAAAGCTTTCCAGACCCCACTGTTAAGGGATTGTTACAGAAGTTTCATCATGTAGGCATGAACGATTATTAATTTAGTCTCCAGAGGATGGGGCGGGGGGAGGTGAGTCTAAAGGTTTCAAGTTTCTAATGATGACTTGGTATTTCTGGTGACCAGCATCCATCTAGGAGCCCAACAAAAGCTGCCTCATTAGAATAAAAGACATTCCTATCAGCCAAGAAAATTACAAGGGATTCAGCAGCTCTACATAAGATGCTCCTATCACTGTCATCATTCAGGAAATCACAAGGGTTTTAGGAATTTTTTGTCAGGAAGCTAAGATAGAGACCAAATATATATATTTCTTAAGTTATGCTTAGATACATTTGTCTTGATCTAAATAATTATATCTCATTATGCAAGATTTTTCTTATTATCTATTTACATATATTATATATCATATTGTGTGTGTGTTTGTGTGTTCTCTTGTACATATCAAAAGCTTTGTGAAGACTGTGAACTCGTATTCTTTGGTGCCCCACACAGCATGTAGTACAGTGTCTTAACTATAATCACTTTACGAAAAATATAAGCTATACAGAGATAGCATACCCTGGTGGAAAGAATTTGAAATGGAAATGGTAGTAAAATATTGGATTCAAATCTGAATTATTCTACTTACTAGCTGTGTGATAAAGAATGATTTATCTGAGACTCGGTTTCTCATACACAGTTTTGGAATATTATTAATAGTACACTCTATAGGATAAAGTCTTAGGACTAATTGGGAAAAAACCTACAAAAACACCCCTGCCGGTATACAAATAAACATTCATAATAGTCTATTTTTTATGGACCTCTGCTTATGTGGTCAAATAGTTAACTGTTTGTTAAAAAAAAAAAAAAACTTATAGATTATTTTTTGGTGATTCTACTCAAAGGTTAGGCTGCTTCATGGCATGTTAGCGAAGCAACCCAAGTAAAAAATTATTGAAAATAAAATATGGGCATTAATAGCATTTTAAATTTCTCCTTTACTCTCTAAAAAGCAGATAAAATTGATCTTGTATGAAAGGATAACAGCAGGACGCACAGTAAAATAGATCTACAGCTTTCAGTAGTTTGACCAGATGATAACTTTTCTGAGGAATGAAGAACAGACCTGATCATATCCTACAGCGCTGCGTCACGTTCCAACCAATTGTCTTTACTGAAATTGTGCAAAATATTTCATGCAGAAAACAAAAAGGCATAAAAGTGCTCATTTGAGAATTTCTCTCTTGGCTGAAAGATTTCTGACATTTCAATATTTTCTCACTCTCCATAATTTGACAAAAATAATTTTATATTGATTTTTTTTTGGCTGGCATTTTTTTTTTCTGCTACTACCTAAAGATTTTGAAAAACAATAATAATCATGAACAATTGCTGACCCATGACTCTATAAGTTCATCTGGAATATTTTATAAGATTCTTTTGCCCTGACTCTTAGTGTCCTGAACTTTGTCAGTGGGTTTCTGGCCTTTCCTTGAGGACAAGTATTGTGTCCGAGCACAAAGTCAGCACTGAACAACAGTCAGATCAGAATAAATGTTGTTGATACAAAACAAAAAAAGATAAATAAATGAGTGAACAAATGAGTAGGAAGTCCCTACTTAGAAAAAAGTCACTATTTAGTAAGTAAATCTTGGATTTTTTCTAGATGTATGTATTCATTTAAGAGAAAAAGACATTAAATTAACAATGCTTATACAATGTCTTATGTGCTACAAAAGGCATCTCTGTCACTTATCTAATATAAACCTCTGAGCAACTCTGTGAAATAGATACTGCTATTATTTAGACCAACATACAGATGACAAAAATGAGGCAAAGAGAGATTTAATTTGATCAAGCTTGTGGGTAGTAGAGGGGTCGGTCTACAGACTAGGTCCCTGGTAATACTTTCCCGCACCAGCCATTAAAACATTACCTGAATGAAGTCTTCCTTCCCATACTATTTCCACGCTGACTCAGTGAAACTATCTCCCATATCATCTCTGATTTCTCCCTTTCTGATCTCAGAGACTTCGGAGAGCTATACCATTTAAATTAATGCCTGACTATGTTTCATTATACATGGTCTCCAATATCAAGTTATATGTCTTTTCCCAAAAAGACAGTAATTTCTTCACAATAAAAGCTGAGATGATTAGTTTATTGCAAAGAAGAAGAAAGCACTTAATACGTACATGCAAACATTTAATGAAGTGAAATTCAACATCAAGAGTATAGAAACACCATTCCATCAAGTTAGTGAAGACAAACTGACAGTGCTCTGAACAGCATTCATTGGTATCCTAAATATACTGACATATATATATGCCAGAAATGTTACTGGATAAGTATAACTGCTTATTTCTGAGGTCCCTATCTTTACAATCTTTAATATAATGTAGTGTCAAAGGATTTTGGGCTTTCATTCTGCATTTTTAAATTTTTATTACCCATGATATTCTGACTACCAAGGAAGAACAGAGCTATAAAACTAAATGGAAAATATGTAAATATATCTCTGAAGTTGTGCATTGTTCCCAAATAAATATTTCATCTTCTCAAATAAGCAAAGGAAAGAAAAGAAGAAAGAAATAGTAGTCAAAAAATATAAAAAGTTATGTTGAGTAGATTTGTTAAGTGCTTATGGATTAAGAGATTTATCATTTGATAGAGGACATAATTTTCAGGGCTTTCAGGTACTTTATACTAACCAGTAATTCTACCCTACTGACAGTGTTTTCCATTTCTCACTTTTTTTTCTTTTTTTTCATTTCTGACTTTCTAAAAAAAAGTTTTTTAAATTTTTCCTTTCTTCTCATTTACCTTTTTCACCTTTTTCCATTTAGTTAGTAATTTTGCTTTATATTTACTTGAAGTATATATGAATCAACTTCAATCAACTGTTCATCTATTAGTATCTGTTGACTATCCATACTCCTTGCTTTTCTTCTTGTCCTCAGAGATTCAGTCTTTATATTTCACCTGGGCTCCCTAATGGACTCCAAAATTTCTACTTCTCACCAATGCCATTATTAGCACCCCAGACCAAGCCACCTCTTTCTTAGACTACTGAAAACAATCTGATCTCTTGCCCCCTAAAATCCATTTCCTTACAAAATCCAAAATTAGTTTATTTAATTCATCAATCCATTCATTCATTTATCCATCTGCTCTACAAACATGTATTGATGGCTTACTCTGTGTGGGGCACTATTTGATATACTGAGGATACACTGATAAACAAAACAGACAAAACCCCTACCATGATTGAGGTTATATTTTTGAGGATAAGAAATACAATCACTAAGTTAAAGTATTTTATATATAACATGTATGCTATACATATAGATAGATGTGAGATCTATCTATATCTACATATCTATCTATCTATCATACAAGAAAAAACAAAGAATAAGAAGGAGATATTAAATACTAGTTCATCAAAAATTTAGGTAGAGTGATCAGAAAAATCTTCACAGAAAATGTGACTTTTGAGTAAAGATCTGAGGAAATGAGGCATTTATCTGGGAGAAGAGTATTCTATGAACACTGTGGTTGCTGTGTTGAGACTGCAGGGGCAAAGGCAGGGAGACCAGGTAAGGGGAGATAGCAATAATTATACTCACTATGGCCCAGAGCGTTGCTGATGAAGGTGACTCAGGAAGATGGATATATAGATTTGGAATTTAAGGGAGAAATTAGGACTTGTTATTGACTCAATGTTTGTGAACCTGCCTCAAATTCATAGATTAACCTAAAGAAAAGTGTACAAATGACTGTGTCAAGATACACCATAGAAAGAAATCTGAATAAAACAAATTGAATAAAGAACAACACTTTCCCACTCAGTTGCCTTTTAAGAGTAACTGTGACCCTTACTTCTGAGATTTGTTGAACACTTACTAGAATTTTTAAGAATGACTTCAAAGAGAATCAAAAGATTAAGTATATTAATGTTCTTGCTTTATACTTTCTCTAGTATTTAACAGACTACATTTATGTCTGCCACTTTTAAATTATGGGGTCTTTTTCCTAAGGGCATGAAATATGTTCCTGCTACTCCTTCCTAATTGTTAGAACCACCTTATGCAACAATATTCTTTTATCTTTCATTGACTGCTTAGGAATTTTCACTATTGAGTTCTGGAAGATCACACTTACCTATAATCATTATATACATTTTGAAAAAAGAAAAAGAAATGAATTGAAAATTCAGGTGCAAAGTCAGATAAATAAGTGGGATTTTTAGAAATATTTCTTTAGAAATACAATAGCCAAACCAATAAATAAAAATAAAAACTCACAAATGTTTTATTATCTATTTTCTAATACTTAAATATTTGAAAAAAATAGAAATTATTTTTTCATATTGTCCTTTTTATCTAATAATTTATCATTTTGTAAATATAAGGCAAAACTAACCTTCTTTGGCTTCAGCTTTTTTTTTTTTTTTTTTAAAGATTTTATTTACTTATTTGACAGAGTGAGAGATAGCGAGAGCAGGAACACAAGCAGGGGGAGCGGGAGAGGGAGAAGCAGGCTTCCCGCCGAGCAGGGAGCCTGATGTGGGACTCGATCCCAGGACCCCGGGATCATGACCTGAGCCGAAGGCAGACGCTTAACGACTGAGCCACCCAGGCGCCCAGGCTTCAGCTTTTTTTCTTTTGAAAACTACAGCCCTCATTCTAGTTGACAGCTTGTTTCTTTTCTAGATTGATGTTCAGCAGCATATCATCCAAGAGGTTGGCTAATGAGGGAGACCAAAATTTTACCCTATCTAGACCAGTGATAACTTCTCTGTCTCCACCAAAAGAGGCCATCACATACAAAAATGAATACATAGCAATGGGAATTTGGTCATGAAAACAGAGCACCATGTAAATACTAGTATGTGGGAAAATGTGGAAAGCTGGCAAAGTTAGATGTTTTTCCCACTACAACTGGAATGAGCAGTATTCAGTTTTATAATGAATACTAATAAAAACCAACAATTTGGCCCATTTTGGTACACTGTCTTTTAATGAAATGTTTCTTGGTAATGACACAAAAACTTATTTGATGAAATACAAGTTCTTTGTACATGCCTTGAAATATCTGGTGTCTCAAGATGGCATTATTTCCATGAAATTAATAATATGGTAACTATTGCTTTACCTTGGGCAGAAAACATACTATGTCTGGGTGCAGTTCTCCTCTGAAAAACTGTTTTGAGAATTAGTAGAAAAAAGTTAATACATAAACATGTGTATCTGTGTATACATGTATTTGGTAATACGTACCATAGTGAACATAGCGTCTCGCATATTGTACAAGGTTAATAAATGCCAATTCTTATATGGACTCTCTTTAGCAGTTGGTAAAGATAGAATTCATTTCCAAAAATTTCTGTTTGAACACAGACATTATCATATTTTGGAACATTTGAACTGTGTGATACTAAAGACACTTTATATTCCTTAAAGTAAATTTTCAGAATCAATTTAAAATTTATTATCAGAGTCTTGCTGAAACTCATAAAATGAGATACTAAGTATTTTATGCTTATAATTCATAGTTGACTGAAGATTACCCTTTTTATAAGAGAATTCTGGTCAGTGCTGACTCCTGGATTCTCTTGCTCTATATTTCACTATAATTTATGTTGCTGAAGCACGGAGGCAGTTACTGAGCCAGAGTACAACCTTCCCATGCAACTCATTAAAGATATCTGATGCTCAGCTTAAACACATGATGAGATCAAATATGCTAAAAGATGACTGTGCATTCTCTAAATTGTTTTAGGAAACTGCTTAACAGAAATTAATCCAAAAATTCAACCCCAAACATGCTAATACTGAGCTACTAGATTTAGGATGAGCAAACAGTAAGATTAGCAAAAAATGCCTAGATATAAGTATTAAGCAAGAGAAATCAGACTATACTAAAAAGAACATTCATGATGATTTCACATATAAAATCAAATTCTGTGTCCATAAATTCCATTCCATTGAGATATTATATGTATATACCTTTAATGTACACATTTCCTTCACAAATAATTTATTTTCACTTGTATGAGGACTTTATACCATATCATAGTGGGGATTGTTGAATGAAAGTGATTATTAGCCTAGGGAAAAGAAAAAGAAAAAAAAAATCAGAACACCCAACATGGCAACATTAATACTGACCTATGGGAATGAGGTTTTAAGAGATCAGAAGAAAATGTGGAAAGTACTTTTGTTAACAATAAGTTCCACTCAAAGGCAGCATGAGTAACCTGGGGAAGTAATATGTTTTCTACTATTAGAGGGATTCAAAAATAAGTTACACAGCCTGGGCTAGAATCTATCAGTCTAGTAGTCTGTGATTTCATGTGCAACTCTCCAGAGAATGGTAGATCAGCAGCAGCAATATTACAGAGACAACCATATACTGTGCCAAATATAATATTATTGTGAAAGAATCTCTTGATAGATATTAACATGTTTAACCTGCAGTATGGGCACTGGAGAGATCATGAAGCATTTGGCAGAATGTGTATCCCTTATAAAGAATAACAGACTGTATTCATCTTTCCTAAGGATTTAAAAAAATGTAGATGTCAAAAGAAAACAATGCAAAGTTCCAAAGGCTTAGAAGAATTGAAGATGTTGCCTAAGTCTTCAGAAGAAACTATATATATGATGATTTTCTAGACAAATTAACGTAAGACAATCCTGTAGAATATACTATTGTATCCTATTTACTAAATGCTCAAAGCTGAAAGGAAATAAAGAATGCAAAGAAAACACCATGCTTCTCCAGTGGTGTCTTTATCATGAGGTTGCATTTAAACAAAACTCATTTGAGTGAAGTTAGATTCAATTACATTCAAGAAATAGAGTCTCTGAAATGGTCTTTCAAGGGACCCAGGTGGGGTTACCATATTAAGTCAGCATCTAACTAACTAACCAAGTACTGACAAGCACTCGATATCACATAAAAATATGCCATTTAGAGCCACACAGTATCACATTATAATAACACATTATTACACCAAAAACTACTACTCATTTAACAAAGACTCTGATTGATTGCACTTTTCCAATTTTCCTAGTGTATGCCTTGCTTTATTTCTTCCAACTAAATCTCACTACCTATTTTTATTTTTGAACCTTGGTTTTCCACCTCAATTTTGACTCCCAATGATATTCAACTAGTGACCCCTACGCAGTATCTTACCACTATTTTTGGTAACTTACATCTTGCTAAAAGTCCTTAACTTCATGGCTAAAGCCAGTTTCCACTAGTCCAAGAATGAAATAAGGAAAATATTGGGTAATATATACAGCCTTAGGAAAAATAATTATGCACATTTTTCAAAGAAGCAATTTAAAAATAATAATACTTGACTTTGATATGGAAGCACCCCACTATGTGAATCTTATTTAAAAAAAAAGTGAAGAGATCATGCAGAAAGAAAATTAAAAATAGATTTATAAGTGGCCAAACTGATATCATAATCAATTCATCGAACTTCATGCTCTTAAGAGCTCATTTAAAGCCTATTTACTCTTGTCATACATATAATTCTAATCAGCCTTGGTATTTCATTGCCTCCAAAGGGGTGCAAAAGACAAAGAGCATGGTAAGCACTGATGACTATCAAAAAATATGAAACATAATGAGTTTTTTAAAAAAGGTGCAACAGTCCAAAATATACTCATTTGGAGCTATTTAATACACTTGCTTAAAATTCTTAAAAAGTTACCTATTGCACTCAAGAATGAAATTCAAATATTACTTTCATACTTTAACAAGATACACCTTCGGCTCACATCTTTGAGCTCATTCCTATTTCTCTTCTCTTTCTCTCCATCTGAGCCTTCCTCACCTCCCTCCACATTTCTCTCTCTCCTAGTTCTCTGTGTCTCACATTTTTCTCCAACCACACTACCCTTCTTACTCTTTTTCAAACAATACAAGCTCATTCTCACCCTAGGATTCATGTAGTATCTCTTCCTATTGCCTGAAATTACTCCTTATGGTAAATTTTTGTACGGCTGTTTTTTTTTTTGTTTTTTTTTTTTTAACTTTTCTGATAGCAGTTCAGTGTCACAGAGAACTTTCATGATCACTCTATCAAAAATAGACATTTAGAGATTCTGGTTGAAAATGGCAACATAGGAAGATCCCGAACTCACCTCCTCCACAGATACACTGAGTCTACAGCCACACATGGAATAATTTCCTCTTAGAAAACCCTAAAGTCTGGCTGAGCAACAACTACACATCCAGCGAACGAGAAGAAAAACTACATTGAAGTAGGTATGGGAACCTGGGACACAATCTCATCATAAACCCCACTCCCAGCAACAACCCACAACCAAGAGAAAATTTAAAAGCCGGAACCTCTCCCTGAGGAGTGCAGTGTCAGATCTCCACATCAGGGACCTCAACATTTAGCACCTGCACCTGAGAGACAGGCCCCCAAACATCTAACTTTGAAAACCAAAGGTCCCGTGTCTCAAGACTCCCAAGCTGTAGCCATCGGGAGACAGCTCCAAAAGGGCGCTCAAAGGACAGCACTTACCTGCTCCAGGATCCAGCTCAGAGGCAGCTGATAGCGCCCAGACTTGAAGCAAAGGAGGCTCTTCAGTTTATCTGAATGCGTTAGCCTGAGAGGCAGGCATCTAATTTAGCACACACATCTAGGAGCTTCCTGGTACACCATGCAGGGATGGAGGCTGGCAGGTGCCATTTCCATGCTCTCCCTTGGCCGTGCTCCTGAGCACCAGTATCTTCCAGAAGGAAGCTTTTACGTGTGTGTCTGGTGCCCCGACCTTGCAGCTGCGGCCCTGACCTTTGCAGCCACTGACCCGACCTTTGCGGCCACTGACCTGATCTTTACAGCTGTGGCCCAGGAGACTCTGCTTGACTATCCGGCTCTGGAGGCCAGGGAAGCTTGGGTTCTTGGTTCCATTGGACTGCATAATCATTGTCAACAGGAAAGGAGATCACACACCTGTCTGGTGCCCCAATATTTGCAGCTGTTACCAGGGGAGCCCTCTACACTGAGCAGCCAGTGGAGTTTATGCTGGTGGGTCCCATAGGATGTAACCAAAAGACAAAAAGTTCTGAAACAGCTACCATCCTCAGGGCACAGCAGGAGGCAACAGGGCCAGGAACTCAGTCCTTCTGTGAAGGATGCCTATTAGTTAACCGTGATGGCTGCAGCCTGAGAGGGAGGCTTCTAATTAAATATACATGTAGGGGCTGAGGATACCCTTTCCACAGGACAGGGAGGAGGAATGCTATCTTCTGCTTGCTTTCTGCAGTATTCCAGAGTCCAGAGTGTCTCTGGAGGGGAGCTTTACACACAGCAGGTACCTGGCATCCCAGGTTTTGCAGTGCCCCCCAGGGGACATAACTTAATTGCCTGGCTCTGGTGACCGGGGGGGCTTGCATTCCTGGGTCCCACAAGGCTGTGCCAAACTGAGCAATGGTTCTTGACAAACTGCCAACCCCAGGGCACTTTGCAGACAGTACATTAAGGCATTCCCCCAGTCTTTCTGTGAAGGAGGTCTCTTGGCTTGTCCTGGATCTTTGGCCTGAAGGGCAGGCTTCGTGTTTGGCACATATTAGTAGATGATGGAGCTGCTCTCAAGGAACGTAGGCTGTGGACACCATCTTGGGCTCTCCCTCTGCCTTGCTCCAGCTCACGGGTATCTCCCAGAAAGGAGCTTACACACTTATCCGGAGCTTCTGAGTTTTGTGACTGCCACCCCAGAGACGCTACCAGATCTCCAGGCCAATGGGGTGGGGCTTAACACTTGCAGTCCCATAGGACTTTGCATACTTTTTTTTAAAGATTTTATTTATTTATTTGACAGAGAGAAGAAGCAGGGGGAACAGCAGAGGCAGAGGGAGAAGCAGACTCCCCACTGAGCAGGGAGCCTGACATGGGGCTCCATCCCAGGACCCTGGGATCATGACCCGAGTTGAAGGCAGAAGCTTAACTGACTGAGCCACCTAGGCACCCTGGACTTTGCATACTTTTAAAAGTTGCTGCCTGGGGGTCTGGCTTCCAAACAGCCTGAATCTACGTGCTGAGATCCTTCCCTTGGGAATATTGACAGGTTTCAGCACATCCTTAACTACTGGGAGCTAGTAAAAATAAAATAGGCTGCTTGAACAAGCACAAAGGTTTGAGAGATAACATAATTTGTCTTTTAGAAGATATTTAAGAAATACATGATTTAGGTCAACAGTTCTCAAACTTTTTGAACTCTAGTCCCCTACACTTATTTTGCATGTGTGATTCAAATTATACTTTATGGAGTAGCATTTATTTATTTGTTTGTGTATTTAAATTTGAGTATTCACATTAGTTTCAGGTGTACAACACAGAGATTCATGGAGGGACCTGGGGTATTATAAGTGAAAGAAGTCAAACAGAAAAAGACAAACGCCATATGATTTCACTTATTTATAGATTTGAGTCTCCTACGCTCTTAAAACTTGGCACTATGTTTGCCAAGTTTCTTCTTACAAAAGAAACACAAAAATAATACAGTATAGAAACCTAAATATATTTGAGATTGTTAATAAACATAAGAAATAGTACTCTGAGGAAATGGCATGCACCAATCTAAAAAAAAAATAAAGGGGGCACCTGAGTGGCTCAGTTGGTTAAGCAACTGCTTTTGGCTCAGGTCATGATCCTGGAGTCCTGGGATCTAGTCCTACATCGGGCTCCCAGCTCAGTGGGGAGCCTGCTTCTCCCTCTGACCCTCTTCCCTCTCATGCTGTTTCTCTCTCTCTCTCTCTCAAATAAATAAAAATCTTTAAAAATAAATAAATAAGAAAAGAAAGAAAGAAAGAATAGACAGTCTTACTGTATCATCTCACTGAATTTTAATTGCAACATAGTTTTTGCATTTACATGAAGAATTTGAGTATGTGTTACCAATATCAATTTATTTTCTCCTTGATCCCCCTCTCCTCATTATCCTCGTACTACATAAAATTTTAGCTTCATAGGGACATCAACTTCTTTCATCTTGCTTTTCTCTTCAGAGCTAAGAATAATTTTTTTGCAAATCATTTAAACAAAAAATAATCTTAAAGGAATAAAACTCATAACACCCCTATGAATAGACTGGAGAATATTCCAGATTATGATAATCTTTAAGTAGATTGACTTTTTAAAATGAACTTTTAATTTAAGAAGTTTTAAATTTACAAAAAAAAAAAAAAATCACCTATGAGAACAGAATTTCCATACAAACACACCCAGTTTTCCTAACTGTTAATATCTTATATTAGTGTGGTATATTTGTCACACTAAGTAAATAATATCAATATGTTATTGTTAAGGGAAGTCCATAATTCATTCACATTCTCTTAGTTTTTACCTAATGTCTTTTCTCTGTTACAGGATACCATATTAAAATTAGTTGTCATGTCCCCTTTGGCTGTCTGTGACGGTTTCTCAGACTTTCCTTGTTTTTGATGACCTTGACAGTTTTGAAGGTTATTGGTCAGGTATTTTTGTAGAATGTCCTTTAAGGGGGATTTTCTGATATTCTTTTCATGATAAGACTGGGATATGAGTTTTTATGAAGACCTCAAAAGTAAAATGCCATTTTCAAAACATCATGTCAAAGGTACATATTATCAACTTGATTTATCATTGTTGATGTTAACTTTGATCATCTGGTTGAGGTAATGCTTTTTTAGTGTCTCCACTGTACAGTTACTCTTTTTCCCCCTATTAGTGAGGTATTCCTTGAATAAAGTCACTATTCACAGCTCATACTTGGGAGGTGGGAGTTATGCTCCACCTCCTTGAGGGGGAAGCATGTACATAAAATTATGTGGAACTCTCTATATGGCAGATCTATCTATTCTCCCCATTTATGTATTTATTCAATCATTTATTTATATCAGGATAGACTCATGGGTATTTATCTTATACTTCATGATATAATCTATACATTATTAATTTTTTAAAATAATATTTTATTTATTTATTTGAAAGAGAGACAGCAAGAGCGAGAGACGGAACACAAGCAGGGGGAGCGGGAGAGGGAGAAGCAGGCTTCCCGCTGAGCAGGGAGCCCGATGTGGGGCTCGATCCCAGGACCCTGGGACCACGACCCGAGCCGAAGGTGGCCGCTTAACGACTGAGCCACCCAGGCGTCTCAAATTGTTCCAGCATTGGCCATTGGGAGTTCTTCCAAGCAGGTATGTGGTCTACTTTTTATTTTAGCATTCCTAATCTACTAACAGTAGTTATTGTAAACATCTGCCTGATAATTCCAAAATCTTCATTATATCTGAGCCAGATCTGATGCTTTTCTTTGAACTTTAAAACTGTTTTTTTTTTTTTCCTTTGCCTTTGCATGTTTCAATTTATTGTTTAAAGCTAGACATGAGGGCGCCTGGGTGGCTCAGACGGTTAAGCGTCTGCCTTCGGCTCAGGTCATGATCCCGGGGTCCTGGGATCGAGTCCCGCATCGGGCTCCCTGCTAGGCGGGGAGCCTGGTACTCCCTCTGCCTCTGCCTCTCTCTCTCTCTCTGACTCTCATGAATAAATAAATTAAAAAAAAAAAAAAAAACATTTAAAGCTAGACATGACATCTCAGGTAATAGAAATTGAAGTAAATAAACCTTTATTGTAAAATTTTATGTTAACCTGGCTAAAGTTGAGCTGTGTTTAGTTTTTTCTATACCTACATAGATTCTAGAGGCTTCAAATTCCTCTAGAGTCCTTGTTTTTGTTCTTTTCCCTTTAAACTTCCTTCCTTGAAAACCCCTTAAATAGAGTCTGCACCTTGCAGCTCTATCAGCTTTAATCCTCTGTTATTATACTGGAGTTTTGGTGGTGGTGGTAAGGTGTTGGAGAGGTATATTATTCTATAATGTTACAATTGGATCTCAGTTTTATAGTGGGTCTGTGTACCTGGGCTGTGACCTTAACCATGGTATCGTAACTTACATTTTCCCCCCACAGGTGAGACAGAAAGCCTAGAGGGGGCTGTGGACAAAAAACTGATAGTCCCTAAGGTTGGATAAGGCTCTGGTAAAGTGTTTTTACCTGGTCTTTATTATGGAGAATGCTCTGGGAGTATTTCACAATGGTTATTTTTCCCCTCCCCATGCCAGAGCCCCAAGGGTATCATTTTTGGCTTTTCACCTTAAGAACCTGGTGAGGTTTCTGGAGGTAAAAAGCCATGAAAGTGAGGGCTATCCTGAGACTGAGGGCCCCCCCAAATTTGTATTCTTACACCACTCCACACAGCCTCCAGCAATTTGACAAAATGACTATTTAAACGTTCCTACCAGTTTATGATGCCACTGGCCCTATTCTGGGTAAACTGATCTCAGCTGTGATTCTTTGTTAGCCTTTGTATCCAGATTTTAGTAGTGGTTTGCCTTTGTGATTTCAGTTCTCCACTGGGTCCAAGAAAAGACATTGATTTTCAGTTTGTTCACTTTTTTTCTTTCTCATTCTAAGGACAAGAATGACAGCTTCTAAGCTCTGCATTGTGGAGTTGAAACCAGAAGTCTTTACTGTGTTTTTAAAGTTTTGTTTATTTATTTTTTAGTTTTGTCCTCCCTTAAATGAGACCGAAAGGCTCGTGCTGCTGGAGTTGGGAGTAACACTCTCTCCCCACCTGGGATCCAGTTTCAGAAGTGTGCTCTGTTCAAACCACTTGAACTGGATCATAGGCTTTTCAATTTTTTTTTTTTTAATAAGGTTGTGGTTATTTCACAGTGTTTACTCTTTCCCTCCTTATCCCAAGACCATGAGGGAATCTTTCTCATATCCTCAATATGAGGAACTGGTGTTTCTGGATAAAAACACTATGTTACTGTAGAGGACCCCAAAATTGTGGCCCTCCCAGGATTTTCTTACTTACTCTCATACCAGCCCACAATCAGTTTCCAAAAATTCATTAAAATTATCATTTTTTTAATATAACACATTTTTTTTTACTTTATTTTTTTAATTAACATATAATGTATTATTGGTTTCAGAGGTACAGGTCTGTGATTCATCAGTCTTATATAATACCCCGTGCTCATTACATCACATGCTCTCCTTAATATCCATCACCCAGTTAAAATTATCATTTGTCCATTCCTCCAGCAG
The DNA here is from genome assembly GCF_004348235.1 of Phoca vitulina. Taxonomy (NCBI): domain Eukaryota; kingdom Metazoa; phylum Chordata; class Mammalia; order Carnivora; family Phocidae; genus Phoca; species Phoca vitulina. The sequence goes on from NW_022589777.1 coordinate 1,567,404, forward strand.
TTTCTGTTCCAGAAGGTCTCAGTTACTTTATCTGTGTGGAAGCACTTGTCTTTCCAGATTTCAGGTGTCAGTTTGCCCTGTGACCTCAATTCTATGTTGTGTCCAAGAAAAGTCACTGATAGTCAGATTTTGTCTTTTGTTGTTGTTGTTGCAAGGTGGGTAGTGAGGACTTCTTAACACTTTACATGTTGGACCTGAAGCCAGAATTCTACGGTTGACCTTTCAATTTGGTTCTTTGTCACTGACACTAACACATGAGTGTTGTAGTGCTTTCCATATGCTTAATTCCATGTATGACATGTTGTTTTTATACTTTTCATGCCATTTTATGGATTTCAACAATGCTTTGTGGTCCTCAGCTCTGTTACTTCAGCATTTGCTTATTCCATCCTTTCCTACTCAAGAGGAAACTCGAATTTAATATATAATTGATAATCTGACTTCATCAACATCTACAGCAAATTTTATAAATGGGAAGATTTTGGACCTAGAAAGATTTAGTAATTTTCCAAGATAACCTAGGTTAATTTATGACTTCAAACAAACAAAACAAAAACAAAACAACCACCCCTGAATTTCTTAAAATGTTACCATGTAAAATATATGTGTCCAAGAATAGACTATAAATCAATTACCTCTAAATTACTGGAGCCTTTCACAACGCATTAATTAAGATTTGGTTTCGTAGGGGCATCTGGGTGGCTCAGATGGTTAAGCATCTGCCTTTGGCTCAAGTCATGATCTCAGGGTCCTGGGATCGGGTCCCATATCAGGCTCCTGGCTCAGTGGGGAGTCTGCTTCTCCCCTCTCCCTCTGCCTTTCCCCCTGCTCAAGCTCTCTCTCTGTATCTCTCTGTCTCAAATGAATAAATAAAATCTTTAAAAACAAAAAAAAACCCTTAAGGTTTGTAGGTAATAATAGAAAACCTGACCAAAGCAGCTTAAATAAAATGTAGGTTTATTATCTGGCAAAACAAGAAGTTGGGATTTAGGTAGTACAATGGCTCAAAGGTACCATCAGGGACCCAAACTCTTATCTTCTGCTCTGCCAGTCATTTAAGTCTCATCCTCAAGTTGGTGAATTTATAGTCCCTAAATGATGTTGGAGATTTATATCTGAGTTACAAAGGATGGAAGGAAATGATGAAGAGCAAAAAGTAAGACTGCATTTTTTAAATGTATGTTATTGTGTCCTCATTGGTCAGAACTAAGTGAAATGACATCTTGGAATTGCAAGGGAGAGTGAGAGCCAAGGATTTTGATTTCTAGACTTTATAGGAGTAGGAAGCAAGGGAGAAAGTTGCTGAGTCCACAACTTCCACATTCCATAAAAGATGTCTAAAAAATATTTCTTACATATATAAACACATTGTCTCTATTTTAACTTTTCCATATGATTCCTTCATGAATCATATGTTGTCTTTTAGCTTCAGACTTACCTCTGTTCTCCTCTTTGTGATGCTAAAGCTGAGATTCTGCAAATCACATTTCCATTTTGCCAGCTCATTCCCTGTTAGGCTTTGCCCTGGGCAGAGCTAGAGGGAGACTGGAAGGCCTAAAGAGATGGGATTTGCTGCTTGCTATTTTGTTTCCTATTAGTATCAATCAGGTAGTCCTTTACTCTGGCAACAACAGCTGTATCCATTCCCCCCCACCCCCCGCCCCACATTGCAGACCAGCCTCATCATACTCTTTTAAGGATACTAGCAGTAGTAGTGTCTACAGCCCAGCTCAGCAGGGGACTTTGCCCAAGACCCTGTGCTCCTGGCCCTGGTAGAACAGGAGTCTTCCTCTATATTTGAATCCCAACTTTGTAGGAACTGTCCTCTATGTTTCTAAATTCTAATAATAGTTTTTTCCCCCGTCTTCCCTGACCCTGAACACAAAAGCTGCTTTCTGAAATTACTCCTTCTATACTAACTTAGTGTTTTCTCTTTGCTTTTCCAGTCCTGGAAAGCATTTATTTATATTAAATTCTCTATTTTATATTAAATCTCTGTCTCCTGACAGAAATCCTGAGTGATATAAAAATTAGTACCAGGAAGGCTCCAGGACCCAGACACTCAAAGATGGGCTTTTTGTGATTGGTTTGATTGTGTCCTTGGGCTTGAACACAAAAGCAAGCTCCTTGAAAATGGGAAATAGGATGCTAAGAATCATGTCAAGCAGTGGCATCATAATTAATCAAATTATCATCTATGGTTGATTGTGATAATGTCCTTACTGAAACAAGTTCCTGGAGGGACCAAAAAGCTATTATGTTATTAGCTATTGTGGCAGCAACAGTGACTACAAGGACAGTAAAGTGAGATACTGCTCTTGACTGCACTGAAATCAAATGGAGGAAAATAAAAAGAGTCAGTTTAGGTCTTTAAACTCACTGCTCAAATCTTGGGCAGAAAATTAGACCACTTCTATCCTGACCCTAAAGGAATCTCTTAGTTTTGTAGCTTCAAGGCTGATCTCACTGAAATTGTAATTGTATGTGTTGCAGAACTGCTACCTAAGTTGACTTTTGTGGTGCATGCTTTGATGTGCCACCCAAGATCTCCCTTGAGGAATCAAGACCTTATTCTCACAGCTGCTCTCAGTGCTAGAGGAGGGGCATCAGCTGTATCATTCTCTTTGGAGAATACCTTGACTGAAGACAAATGCCTCTCCCAAGGTCAGGCCTCATTTTAGAAAAATTCTGCATTTCCAGTGACTGATTGATGCCAGTGTATTAAAACCAGGTCCTCTTATTTCACCTTGGTATAATACTGAAGAGGTGTCTTAGGTCCAAAGCTCCCCATGGGTTGGCTGAGATCTAATCTGGCTTCTTTCCCCTACCTTCCACACATGTTGATGCCACAGGCATTCTCTAATAATTGCACTGCATTCTAATAGTCATCTGAAACTTTGCTTCCTACGGAACCTAACTTGTGACCAATTCACAGCCCCACAAATCCCCTAATGTGAAAAATACTGAAAAATACACGTTACTAAGTACTGAGACCATGAGACTTGGAAGAAGATCATCCAGATGAATTTAGATAAAACTGATAATCTGGAACCCACAGGCTTCTCTGAGTCTCCCTTCCAAGTAGAAGTATACCCACTTCTTGTGACTCAGTGTATTTGGTTTCCTTTACTTAGATACCCTTCAATAACTCACCTTGGGATCTTTATCTTATAAGGAGGTACTTACCCTCTGCAAAACTCAACACAATTAATTCCTGCCACCAGACTCTTATCTAGAGTCAGATTTAAGTATGTTCTGGGGGAAAAAATTCAAATTCTGGCTCTAGAAGTAGCTTATATTAAATAGTAATAAAAATTTTTCTTCTAATTTATATTGTCATAAAATATATGGCACAAAATACATTAACTATATGTGGGAATAGATTCTAAGGTCATTAGACCAAGGAAAATAGAATATGTACAATGAATTGGACAAAATTTACTCATGATTATACTTACCAGAGATTCTAGATTTTGTGTGCTAGATTTTTGAAGCCATAAGTTTAAAATTTTTGGCAGTTGATTGACTAAAGTTAGAATTCAATAGTAGTCTTCATTTAATGAAGTTGAGATACCAGAACTCCCTGTCATAATGTAGAGGACAGAATCCCAAACTTTGGAAAATGGGAATATTTGAGTTCATTCATCATAGATAAACTATACATCGCCCTCCCCATTATATCTTCCAAGAGGGTATAGAGAACATTTCTTTCACTAAGGCATTTAAAAATAATTAGTGAAAGGAGCACTAATATTCCAGAAAAGCTCTGAGAGCTACTTCTGTAGGATGGGTATGACAGCAGATACCACCATAGAGATGTTCTCCTTGATGTCAGTGGTGCTGATGGGATTGTGACAGGAGAGACTGAGGGACAGGGAGTGCATCAGTGCCAATGACAGCATTGTCACATATACTATAATGGGCAGCAGTGACAAAGTGGCATTCAGAATGTCTTGACCCACTGAGATGTTTTGAAATAGTTAACCAATTACAATGCCCCTAGAAATGAAAAAAAATGGGCAAATTTTTAAAGTATTACTTGAAGTGTATATTAGTTTCTCTTTGTTACTTTAACAAATTACCATAAACTTAGTGACTTTAAGCAATATATATTTATTATATTATAGTCCTGGAGGTCAAAAGTCCTAAAATCAAAGTTTGGCAGGGCTGTATTTCTCTTCAGAGCCTCTGGAGGAGAATTTATTCCTTGCCTTTTCCAATGTTTAAGGTCCACTGTTGTTCCTTGGCTCATGGACCCGTCCTCCCATCTTCAAGGCCAGCAGAAAAACATCTTCAAATCTCACTTTTTCTCTGTCTCTGACCTCTGCTTTGATCACTACATCTTATCTCCCTTTGATTCCATAGTGATATGTCCTTCTTTTACTCTGTTCTTCTTGCCTCCCCTATAAGGACCTGTGTAATTATATTGGATTTACATCAATAATACAGAAGAATTTGTCTATCCCAACATTCTTATTTAATATAACCATATATACAAGTCCCTTTTTGCCATGTAAGCTAACATATTCACAGGTTTAATGGAGTAGGACATGGCCATTTTTTAGAGAGAGTATTATTTACCCTATCAGAGTCAATACTCTGACTGGCACAGATTTTTTTTACTGTCCCATATACAAAATACATTCACCCCCTCCCAACATCCTCACAAGTTTCAACATTTAACAGTGTCACTTCAAAGTTAAAAATCTCATCTAAATCTCATTAATGCAAATGTCTCAAATCTCATCAATTAAATCTTCAAAATCAGGTATGGTTGAGATTCTGGGTATGATCCATCCTCAAACAAAATTCTTCTCTATGTGTGGAGGTGTAAAATCAGAAAAGTCATCTGCTTCCCAACTACAGTAGCTGGATAGTCATAGGATAAATCATTCTTGTTCAAAAGGGGAGAAAATTGAAGGCCAAAAGATGACACAATCCCAAGTAATTTTGAAATCCAGCTGAGCAAACTCCATTAGGTTTCAAGGTCTGGAGATAATCTTCTGTAGATCAGGGCTCCTCCATCTGAGTCTGTGGCTCCAACCTCAAAGTCGTCTTTCCTATTTAGTGAAGGCTAGTACATGTTTGAGGCTGAGTAATTTTATCAGCCTGTTTACTGCCTGTATAATTTTGTGAGTCTGGCATCCTGTTTTCATTTTATTCTCTTTTTATCCGTTTCAGTTCAAGCTGGCAGCATTACCGCTATGAGAACTCTGTTAGTTTCCCATGTATGTCATGAGGTTCACGCCATTAGACATGAGGCTCCTCCACAGATCATTCCTGGAGAATTTCATCTCTATTCCTGGCTCCTGCTGAGATAGCTTTGGGTATACCCGAATTGCATGCCTACTCTCTTTAAAAAGCCCTTTTTGTGATTGAATGCTTTGACTTACTGATTCTTCTGAGGCACTAGCAAAGGATTTTTCAGGCACACACTTGGCTTTCTCTACAGAACAGACTTTACTAACAGTGAATCTCTTAATTTTAGTATCTTTTGCAATCTGGATAGACTGAGAATTTCCCAAATCATCAAGATCTGTTTTTGTTTTTGTTTTTTAATTGCTTAACAGTTCTTTCTTCAGTCTCTTATTTTACTACAAGCAGCAGTAATAATCCAGACCACTTCCTTAACATTTTACATGAAAATCTTCTTAGCTAAATATCCAAGGTAAACACTGACATATTCTGCTTTTCACATAACTGTAGGACATAATTCTGCTAAGCTTTCTGCCACTATATAACAAACAATTTCTTTCTTTGAACTTCCAGTAACATGGTCTTCATTTATTTCTGACAGTCTATATTTCAACCAGCAGTTTGTTTATGATTTAGACCTCTCACAATTGTTATGTTATTATTTAGATCTATCACCTGGTGGCCAACATGGAGATTTCTGGCTTTTAACTCAATTTATAGACCAGAATACCTTGTTTGAAGGCTGGGATCCATTGAGAAAAGACCCTACAACAATGTCACAACCATGTACTTTAAGTTTTCTTCTTCAAAGAATTCTCCAAACAGAATGCAGCCATTTACTGAGTGACTATGCACCGAGGAAAAGAAGAACTTAAACTGGCACCAGATTGATAAACCCTTGCAAACCCAAGATACCATCATGGTCCATCAGTTAATATGTGGTCTTCCGGCAGCCAGATAATAAATGGAGTTTTATGCCTAAATTCAGGTCACAGTGGATCCAAAGACCAATACTGTAGTTATTTCCTCACTTGCTGAACATATAATTGAGTTACCATATATCCTAGATTTTCCTCCCACTACAAGCTGAAAATCGAATAACAGGTCCTACTTCTATTTGATATAATGAAGTCATAAAAGTCACAGAGGTATCCAATTGCAAGAATAATGATAAAGAAAAATTGATTTTATTTTCAATGCTATCGGTAACTTAATTTAGATATGAAATGAGACGGCTCTTTAAAAAGCCATAAATGCTGGTCAGGAGAAACACAGCTTCTACATCAAGGACCTTTTCACTGACCTTCAGTAAAACAAAGATCATCAAAAAAACAAAAGACTATAGAGAATCCTCTGGAAAACCTTTCTTTTCAGCTAAGGCAACAGTTGCTGGGAGAAGGAGAGGAAATTGTCTAGATAAAGTACCCTGTGCATGACAAAGAAGGAATTAAATTTATCACATTTTGATCTACCAGCATAAAGGGTCCATTCTTCATTATTGTCTCCCCAGCAGTCAATGAATTTGTTGAACAAAGGAGTAAAAAACCTTGAGTCAAGTATCTATATCTCAATTTTCCTCCATCATACTATATTGTCCTTCATCTTTACAATAGAATGATTATTCGTGTTCTTTCCCTCTGTTCGTTCACAAATTGCCCCCCTATACACAGTGGACAAGGAGAGAATGAAGAAAGCGGACCACTCCAGATTGGGAGGTGGCAGGTTTAATAAGCAGGGGAACAGACATACAAGGCCCATCATGGGCAGCTGCAAGATGAGTAAATCTCTACACCAAGCTGTCAGAATCTTAAACATTTATATAGAGGCCTTAACTGGTTTTAATCACATATACTGTCCAGATGGTCTCAACAACATATCGTTCTCCCAAGATTATGCCCTTGAAAATGGCTCTCCCCATGGGAATGGTGGGAAAAATATATATTTTTAAGGGTGGGGAGGGGGTAAGTGGCCTCCAATTGCCTGGGTCCAGCTCACAGGTCAATTGGTGGTTATGTTCTCTTGATTACCTCCTCTAACACCTCCTCTTTTCTTAACAATTCAGCTCCCAGACCATTAGGGGGACTAAGGTAGGTGTCAGGGTGAGAGCAGAGAGCTATGTTTATGCAGAACAAACTATTGGAGCACAATCAAGTGCAAAGAGTGTCCATAAGGGGAAATGATGTTTATATGGTGCAAAATATTGGTGCAAAATGAAGGACAAGGAACAGTTTTATGTAGAAGAAAGATCAGCATAGGGTGTTATGACACAAGTTAAATGTTTGACAGGAAGTGGGAAATTTAGTTACCTTAGTAAGTCTACCAAAAAACACTTAACTAATTATAAAGAGCAAAAGAGTAATCTTAAAATGGGGAAGACCAAAGGACATCCTCTTCATCAAGAGGTCGAAATGAACATCAATTGTAATGGGAAAAAAACAAAAGTGTGTGTAATCTTATAGAGTGTAATAAGACTATAGATCAACATTTAAGAGATCTCTCCTGAAAGATGCAAAAACTAAATATTACAGGAAAACATCAGAGAAACCTAAATTGAGTGACTTTCTCTAAAATCAGTCATCTATAATCAATCACAAAATAAGGAATGAGGAAGTGCTCTGTACTGAAAAAGATAAAGGAGACATGACAACTCGATGCAATGTGTGATTCAGAACTGAATTATTTTCCTATAAAGGATGTAATGTGGACAATTGGCAAAATTTCAGTGGGGAAGTAATACGTATCCTATCGCATAATATTGTAGTGAGGATTAAATGAGAAAACTGATGCTTAGGACAGGAACTAACCTTACTTAAGTGTAAAATATAAGCAGTCTAGTTTCATTCATTTGGTTTTTTATGTGGTATAGACTGAATATTTGTATCCTTGAAAATTTATATATTTGAACCTAATCTTCAATGTGTTGGTCATGAAAGTAGAGCTTTCATGAATGATATTACTGCCCTTATCAAAGAGACCCCCAGAGAGTCCCCTTGTCCCTTCACCATGTGAGATAACAGTGATAAGAAAGCCATCTGTGATCCAGAAAGTCGGCTCTCACCAGACATGGAATTTGCTGGTGCCTTGGTCTTAGATTTCTCAGCCTCCAGAACTGTGGAGGAGGAAAAAAATTCTGTTGTTTATAAACTGCCCAGCCTATGGTATTTTTGTTGTAGCAACCTTAATGAACTAAGAAAATAAGTTTGTTTTTCAATTCTGTCAATATTCTTTTATTAACCATGGATTTTTGTCTTTCTACACCAAATACAAGGAGGGACTAAGGAGGCTTCTGCACCAGTTCCACCACTCTCTAAAAATCCTCCACATGGAAAAAGAGCTGACTTATCTGATTAGTGAGATAGGGAAGAAAGTATAGATTGGCCTCACACTCCATGAAGATTTCTATCTGCCAGGATTGAGTATGAAGCAGAACTCCATGTGGTGACTAGATGCATGTCTAAATTTAGGAGGACATGGAAAGGCTCAAATTGGGTCACGAGCTCTAGCTGCCAGCTCAAATCCAGCTTTGCTATTAATAAAGCAGATACTAACACTTAATCTTCATTAGATTACTATATGTATATATATATATATATATGTTTTACTGTGTTTCAGAATGCAGAAGGAAAGAAGGTTTGTATTAAAGGTCATCCTCAAAATGTTCAATTTATGGTCATAAAGCAAAAATCCCTACAAAAGAGAAGTAGTCACTCGAGATTCAATAAACAACCAATAGAGATTCTGACTTTAGTGATCTTAGACTACAGAGGTCTTTGAACTTTGTGTGTTGTTGCAGGTATCACCGTGCTTGGTTTAGTAGTCATGTAGCTTTATTCAATGGTGATATGTAAGCAGATAGCTTTAATACTACTATTACTTTGCTAAGGTTGCCATAAGAAGGTATCACAAACTGAGTGGCTTAAATAACAACAAAAATTTATTGTCTCGCAAGGCTAGAAATCTGAGATCAGCATGTTAATGGTTGGTTCCTTCTGAGGGCTGTGAGGAAGAATCTGTTCATTTTCTCTGTCCTCTAGCTTGTAGTTGGTTGGTGACAATCTTTGGTCCTCCTTGACTTGCAGAAGCATCATCTCAATCTCTGACTTTATCTTTATATGATGTTATCCCTACATGCAGGTCTGTGACCAAATATCTTCTTTTTATGTTGGATTGGGGGCCCACCCTACTCCTATATGAACTCAGTTAACTAACTACATCCACAATGACCCTATTTCCTAATAAGGTCACATTTTGAGGTACTGGAACTTAAGGCTTCAACGTATGAATTTTGGGGGATACAATTCCACCCATAACAGTACTATTTGGTCAAGAATTGGAATGCTAAGCAACTTCTGATTATGACTGGGTTTTAGAGTCCAGAATGTAGGTTCACCCCAGAGTTATAGATTTTATTAATGAATATTTTAAAAAGAAGAGTTTTTTTAAAAACTTGTGTCTGAAACATTATTTCAAGTAATTGGGTTTGCTCAGGGAGTCAGCTAAAGAGGACTCAGACTGTTTTTGTAAAGATATATGTATAACTTGCAGCCAGTAAGGAAATAGTAGAGTAAGGGAAATTAAAAGAGGGGATGATTGTGGGAGTGTCTTTATTTATTTACAATTGCTACTATAACAAATTGCCATTAAACTTAGTGGCTTAAACCAATACAAAAATACTGTCTTAACAGTTCTATAGGGAAGTCTCAGTGGATCTCAGTGGCCTAAACTCAAGGTTTCAAGGGGATGTTGTTTGTTGTTGTTGTTGTTGTTTTTAGCCTGGAAACTCTAGGGAAATCCATTTCCTGGTCTTTTCCAGTTTCTTGAGAATATGACATTCCTTGGCTCATGGCCCCTTCTGCCATCTCAAGGCCAGCGACATTGCATCTCTCTGACCATTCTTCCATCACACTTCTCTCTGTGTTTTTCTTTTTCTTCTTTTTTTTTTAAAAAGATTTTATTTATTTGTTTGATAGAGAGAGAGAGAGCACAAGTAGGCAGAGTGGTAGGCAGAGGGAGAGGGAGAAGCAGGCTCTTCGCTGAGCAGGGAGCCCGATGTGGGACTTGATCCCAGGACCCTGGGATCATGACCTGAGCTGAAGGCAGATGCTTAACCAACTGAGCCACCCAGGCACCCCTCCCTCTGTGTTTTTCTGACACCCTTTTCCACCTCTAAGGACCTTTGTGATTGCATTATGCCTACATGAGTAATTCAAGATAACCTCCATTTTAAAGTAAACTGATTAGCAACTTTAATTCTTTGTCATTTAGCCTCATGTATTTCTGAGGATTAGAACTTCAACATCTTTAGGAGGGTGGTTATTTTACTTACCACTAGTTTCCTTTGAAGAAAGTTGCACATACAGAGGGCAGAATAAAATATATGAGAACAGAAATGGAGTATACCTGCACATAAATCGTTTGAAGACAGAACTAGCAAAGGATGTTGTGGTTGTTATTAAATCAGGTTGTTACTAAATCAGTTGTAACTGAAAACTGAAGATAAAAAGAAGTCATAATCCATGGGGCCAGAACACAATGACTTCCCTAGGAGCATCCTATTAAAATAACTTCTCTAAAACTAATTTTTTAAAACTACAAAGGATATCAATAGCAAGAAAATAGGAAGCCATCTCTTGAAAACTTGGAATTATGGTTGTTAAATATGATTTAGAAAATTTAATATGAGGAAGTTAGACACCATTGAGATGTATTTAAATTATATTTGATGAACACCAAAGAAAGAGTCTTATATTTGGATTATACGTGTTAGAGGAAACATCCCTTGAAAATTTTCCTATAAAGCAGTACATAGATTTTAGTTTTAATTCAGAAATGGACTTATTTCAAAGTATTTCCACTAGGATATAACTGACTCAAGCAGATGAAGTTGATCAAAGCATTGTAAACTGTTAGCAGAATAAAATCATACTGCCTTCCTATTGATCACAGCAGTAGTCACTTAGAGACAGATGGGTATTATTCTCCAGGAAGACTCCAAAGGTATAGTGACTTTGGTTGATGATTTAAAAGCCTTGGAATCAAAGCCTCATAATTCCAGTTTCAGCACCCATATTTAAAGAGTTCATAAGTCACAATGCCCATACCTGTAAAAGGAAAAACTAGAAAAAATTGATGACTTTTCTTGGATCCATTAGAGATCGGAATTTTCAGGGCAAAGCACTACCCAGAATCCCGAGAGGGAGGCAAATTCAAAAGGTCTCAGCAGAGATCTTCTTACTTGGAGAGAGCCTCTGGAGCCATAAACTGGTAGGAACATGTAAATGATAATTTTGATGAACAGTTACTGGAGGCTGAGTGTGGACAAGCTTGAGAGCTAGAAACTGCTAGGGGCCACAATCTTAGAGAGATCTGTGTTCCTCTGATTTCATAGATTTTACCTCCAATAATCCCATCAGACTCTTACAGTGAAAATCTGAGACAGACACTTGCAAAGTTCTGGCAGTGAGAAGGTAGAGTAATCTTTGTGAGACCCACAGTCTTCTCTGTAACAAAGGAAAAGACATTACCAGAGTTTACCAGTCTTCTTCTCCAGGGACAAAGACGTTACACAGTCTTATCCTGGAGTCCTAAAGGAAGGACATTCCTTTCACTTCAGCTTTCTCTAGACTTCTGGTGTCCACTAATGGAGAGTTCCTACTAAAATAATGAGATTTAATTGAAGATTATAGAACACTGTACTTTCTAATAGAAAAGGTACACAATAATGAAAGAACAGATAAATAATAGAAGCAGAGATATGAAAAAACTAAGGAAGAATGAAAAGAAAATACAAGAAGTTGAAAACAATATTATGGACTTGGATTTGCCTTTGATTTGCCTCATCACTAGATTGCACATGGCCAAGGAAAGACTTAATGGGATAGAAGATAAGTCAATAGAATCTTTCAAAACTGAAATACAAAAAGAAAAACAACAACAACAACAAAAACAAAAACAAGATATCCAAGAACTGTGAAATAATTTCAAAGGATGTAACATGTACAAATGTGGAGTACCAGAGGAGAAAAGAGAACAGAGGAAAAGAAATATTTGAAATATGTAAACTAATAATGCTGGGTATTTTTCAAAATTAATGAGACACCAAACTACAGATCTAGGAAGTTTGGAGAACAACAAGCAGAATTAATACAAGCAAATAAACAAAAACCCCAGTGTACCTAGTCAGTCATGTCATATTAAACAGAAAAAAAAACAAAAACAAATGGAAAATACTGAAAGAAGTCAGAAGAGGAAAAAATGAACAAAAACCAAACTCCTTACTGATAAAGGAACAAAGGTAATAATTACAGTACACTTCTTATCAGAAACCCTGAAAATAAAAGAAGAGTGGAATGGAAATTTAAGTGTTGAAATTAAAACAAAAACAACCTAAAGTTAAGTATCCACTGAAATTGTTTTCCAAAAATAAATGAGGTATTAAGACATTTTCAGAAAACAAAAATTGTTCACCAGAAGACCTGTTCTTCAAGAAATATTAAAAATTTTCTTCAACAAAAAGAAAACTATATAGGTCAGAAACTTGGATCTACATAATGAAAGAACATTGGAGAAAAATAAAAGGAAAACAAAATCCATTTGTCTTATTCTTAATCAATATAAAAGATAACTGTTAAAGTAATAAGAGTAGCAATGTATTGAATAATAATAGCATATAGATAAGAGAAACTGATATTAGCAAAATCAAATCTATCAATGTATAAATGGAATTATATACCATGACAAAGTACAACTTTATTCCAGGTATCCAAGGCCATTTTGATATTTAAAACAAATCAATATCATCTACTGTATCAACAGAAAAAGAAAAACCATATGATTATATTAATTGGCACAGAATAAAAGAAGTTGAAAAAAAATCCAACACCAATTCATGATACTCTTACCACACCAGGAAAAGACCCCCTCTTCCATGAATTGATAAAGAATATCTACAAAAAAACGACAGCTAACATCACACTTCTTTGTCAAAAGAAAAAACATTTTTCCCCTTAGATCATGAACAAGGCAAGAATGTCCTGTCTTTCCCCATTCCTACTCAACATGGTAGTAAAAGACCTAGCTAAGGCAATAGGGTAAATATTATACATATTGAAAAGAGATAAATACAACTCTATTTATTTGTGGATGATACAACTGTCAATGTAAATTTGCTTAGCTTTTCCTTAATGTCCTGTTTCAGATTCAGTATCTCATGTGTGATACATTTAGTCATGTCTCCTTAGGCTCATCTGCCTGTGACAGTTTCTCAGATTTTCCTTTTCTTTTCCTTGAAATTTTTCAGTAGTACCAGTAAAGTATTTTTGTAGCATGTTCCTCAGTTGGGGTTTGTCTGATGTTCTTCTGATTAGACAGACCAGAATTAGGAAGAAAATTCACAGAGTTATAGTGGCATTTTCATCCCATCCTATTAGGGGTACATATTATCAACATGACTATCACTGTTGACATTAACTTGGCTCATCTGGCCAAAGTTGTGTTTGTCAGGTTTCCTTACTGTAGTGCTACTTATATTCCCTCCCTCAGCCTCTGATTCCATACTATACTATTTAGAAGGAGGTCACTAAGCACAACCCTCACTTAAGGAGAGCAAATGTAGAATCTACTTAATTTATTTGGAATTCTGCACAGGAGATTTCTCCACCCTACCTCATTTATTTATTAAATTGTTTATTGATAGCAATATGGACTCATGGATATTTATGTTATATTTTGGTTTATAATCCAATACTACTTTTTAATGGTTAATTGCCTATTTCTCCTTTTAAATCAATCAGTCTCTACTTCACATATTTTGTTGTTATGTGCATACATTTTAGATTGTTATATCTTAGTGAAGAATCGACCCCTTTAACACTATATAATGCTCCTCTCTGTCCCCGTGTTTTTTCCTGTTTTGGAATTTGCTGTCTGAAATTAGTATAGCTACTCCAACTCTGTGTGTGTGTCTGTGTCTGTGTTGGTATATTTTTTCCATACCTTTACTTTCAATGGGTCTGTGTTTTTTACACTTAAGATTTCTTTATAGATTTCTTATAAACAACATATAGTTGAATATTTTAAAGTCACTAGCCATATCTGTATTTTAATTGTTATATTCAGACCATTCACATTTAGAGTGATTATTGATATAGTTAAATAATAGATGCTATGTGTATGAATGCTTTCTATGCATTGCACTTGGTCTTGGCTTCTTTGATTTCTTCCTCTCTTTTTCTACCTTCTCTGGTTTTGATTGTATATTTTATATGATCTCATTTTTCTACCTTTTGTGGTATATCAATTTTACTTTATTTTAAAATTTTAATTTACTTTTAATGATTGCTGTGGAGTTTGCAATATACATTTTCAACTAATCTAAATTGACTTTTGGACAACCATATTCTGCTTCATGGATAGTTCAGGTGTCTTATTAATTATTAGTCAGTATTCTTAATTCCTCTAATCTCTTATAACATTGCTATAACTTATTCACTTATCCATATTCTATAATCACCCAATATACTGTTACTATTATGACATAGAACAGTTATCTATTAAATCAATTAAGAATAAGAAATTAAAATAAAATATTTTACTTTATATTATCTCTTCTCCAACATTGTTCCTTTCTTTTTTTATGATTTCAGTTTACTCCAAAATATATATTTAACAAGCCTGATTTACTGATACATTAGAAAGTATATGAAATAAAACCTGTAGAAACATTGTTCCTTTCTTTATGTAGATTTGAGTTTCTGACCTAGATGGTTTTCCTTCTACCTAAAGAACTTCTTTAAATGTTTCTTGGAAAAAAGTTTTGGTGGTGATGAATTCCTCCAATTTTGTTAAGAGAGCTTTCATTTTCTTCATCCTTTTTTTTTGTCTTTGTGCAATTTATTTTTTTAAGTATTTATTTTAATTCCAGTCAGTATTATATTAGTTTCAGGTGTACAGTATAGTGATTCAACAATTCCTTATATCACCAGGTATTCTTCACAGCAAGTGCACTCCTTAATCCCCATCCCCTGTTTCACCCATCCTCCCATGCACCTCCCCTCTGTAACCACCAGTTTGTTCTCTATAGTTAAGAATCTGTTTCTTGGTTTGCCCCTCACTCTATCTTTCCCTTTGCTTGTTGTTTTCTTTCATAAGTTCCACATATGAGTGAAATCATATGGCATTTGTCTTTCTCTGACTGACTTATTTTGTTTAGCATTATACTCTATAGCTCCATCCATGTCATTGCAAATGGCAAAATTTCATTCTTTTTTATGACTGAATAATATTCCATTTTATGTATCTATACCACATCTTCTTTGTCCATTTGTCAATCAATGGACACTTGGGCTGCTTCCATATCTTGGCTATTGTAAATAATGCTGCTATAAACATAGTGGTGCATGTATCCCTTTGAATTAGTGTTTTTGTATTCTTTGGGTAAATACCCAGTAGTGTGATTGCTAGATCATAGGGTAGCTCTATTTTTAACTTTTTGAGGAAACTCCAAACTGTTTTCCAGAGTGGCTGCACCAGTTTGCATTCCTTCCCACAGTACACTGAGTGTTCCTTTTTTTCTATATCCTCACCAACACCTGTTGTTTCTTGTGTTGTTGATTCTCCTTCACTTTTGATGGATAATTTTCTATGTATAGGATCCTCGGTTGCCAGTTTTTTTCTTTCAACGTTTAAAGTATTTTGATTTACTCTTTTACTGTGTGCATGGCTACTGAGGAGAAATATGCTGTGAAAAAAAAAGAAAGAAATATGCAGTAAATCGAAGTTAAAATTTTTTTGTTTTGTATTTTTTTAAGATTTCCTCTTGGTTTGGGGTTTTCTAAGTTTGAATATGCTATGCTTAGGTGAAATTTTTTTAGTATTTATCTTCCTTGGTGTTCCTGGAACTTTTGTGGTTTGTTATTTGTCAATTTTAGAAAATTCTAGGACATTATTACAAAACTTCTTCTACTGCTTTCTATTGGTTCCTGTCAACTAAGGAGCCCATCAATAATATTCTTCATTTATGTTACAATATTTCATTTTGATTCTTTCTAAAAACTTCTTTTTTTCTTATATTACCTATTACTGTGTATTGTCTATTTTTCCTATTAGATCCCTTAACATATTTATCACAGTTATTTCAAATTCCCTGTCTGTAATTCAGAAATATGTGCCATGCTTGAGTCTGGCTCTGATGTTTACTTTGTCTCCTTAGGCTGTATTTTCATTTGCCTTTAAGCATGCCTTGTAATTCTTCGTAAAAAAACTAGAAATGATGTAATGGATAATAGGAACACAGGTAAATTGATCTTTAGGGTAAGGTTTTGTTACTCTGGCTAAGAGTTGGGCTTTGTTTAATGTTTGCTGTAAGTGTAGGGGCCAGAAGCTTTAAATTCCTCTAGTGTCTTCATTTTTTGTCACTTCTCTTCTTTAGATTTTCACAAATATTCCTATTTAAACTGCTTTACAACTCTTTTAGCTATAATCACAGTTCATTCACTGAAACCCTGTTGGTGTGGTGGTAAGGTGTGGGGAATGGAAAGAATTCTATAATCCTATGACCAAATGTCAGTCTTTTAGTGGACCTGTGTCCTTGGGCTATGACCTTCACAAGTGTTTCTTTGTTTTTGGTTTTGGTTTTTTTCCCCCACTAAGAGGAGACTGGAAGGCTAAAGGGGACTGGAACTGGGTAAGTGCGTTTCTGTTTAGGGGAGGTAATTCTCTGGCAAAGTCTTTTCCCAAAGGAGAGTAGGCCTTTGTTATGGTAAATGCTCAGGAAGTAATTCAATAAGGTTACTTTTGTCTGACCTCTGTGTGAAGAGTTTTCTTTAGCTCTGTACCATGAGAACCTGGTGGGGTTTTTGGACGTAAACTCCATGAAATTGTGAGGCCTTTTCTAAGACTGCAGCCCCCAGCAGTTTTACTTGTGAGCTAGTACAGTCCACACTCAGCCTCCAACAGTTTATTAAAATAACCACTTACCCATCTTACAAGCTTTGGCTCCAATGGTTTGTGCCCCAAGTAAGTTCTAAACTGTGGTTCTCTACATTCACCTTGATGTGGTTTTGGAATATATGTGATGAAGTTCAGTGGTGTGGAGTCTGGAGCTGATGACAAAGAAGGAATTCTTGAGGTGTCTTTGGTGCAAAACAGTGGTTTATTAAAGCACGGGGACAGAACCCGTGGGCAGAAAGAGCTGCTGCCCTGTGGTCTTGAGGAGTGGCTGATTATATACTCAGGAGTTGGGGAGGTGAGGACAAAGGGGGTGTCCAGAAGGACTGTCATATGCTAAAGACTCTCAGGATACTGGAGGCCTGGTTATTGTCAAGCCAAGGTTGTTTTTCCCTCTAATGAGGCACTAACATGAAGACAGTTGGGAGTTTCCTGGAGGATTGTTACATTCCTCCTATCACACGTCCTTGTCAATGGATTTTAGGTTTAGAAGAAATTCAATTTTATTTACATTTCCTTTCGCCTCAGCCTCCCTTAATTTATGGAGGGGAGGGTGATGTTAGGGCGTCAGGAAACTGAGTTATGGGTCTCTTGGAAGTTAGGCTATTGATAAGAAAGCTTCTTCCTTGTAAATCACTAGGACATTTGTAAACTGAGGGAGACTCCTGTCCTGCAGGACTGTGATCTCTATCAGTTAACCATTTGTTTTTCCTTTAAGACAGCCAGGAGTGCCTGAGGAATGTCACATATATCCCAAAGTGGGGGGAGGGGTGCAGGGTGCCAGCTTCGGCTTTGTCCTCAGCCAGCCTTCTGTTCCCTCATCAACCTGTCTCTCCAGATTTTGAGGTGATGATTTACCCTATGACCTCAATTCTTTAAAAAAAAAAAAAAAAGACATTGATTTTCACTTTGTTCTGCTTCTTCCTTCATGTAAGGACCTGAGTGATGGCTTCTAAGCTCTTAATTTGTCAGAACTGAAACTGAAAGTAGCAATACATTGTTTATCAGACATGGCTTACTATCACTGTGGGATCCTCTCTCAAGATGATTAGCCAGGAGAGTGTTGTCACTGAATGTACCCCAGACTTGATCTCTCAGAGAGGGCTCAGAAATGCAAGGCTTGAGTGGGAAAATGGAATTATGCTTTAGGTGTAGATTTCCCCTCTCTAAAACTGAGTAAAACAATTATTAAACAATCTATTTAGGGGCTCCTGGGTGGCTCAGTCCTTAAGCATCTGCCTTCGGCTCGGGGGTCATGATCTCAGGGTCCTGGGATAGAGCCCCGCACTGGGCTCCCTGCTCCGCAGGAAGCCTGCTTCTCCCTCTCCCACTCCCCCTGCTTGTGTTCCCTCTCTAGCTGTGTCTCTCTCTGTCAAATAAATAAAACCTTAAAAAACAAACAAACAAACAAAAACCAATCTATTTAAAGAGAATCCAGATGAGAAAGCAATACATTTAGCAAAATGATCCAAGAACAAAAAGTCTTTTGAGGAACACAATGCAAAAGATGTAACAGTCCCTCCTGATTTTATGAAGTCACAGAGCTCCAAAAAAATATTTACTGTAAAAATGTATAGCTGAGGTAAGGATAGGGAAAGAAAAAATCCTAAACTAGAAAGTAGGGTGCATATTTCCAAAGAATTCCATAGTAGGAAGCAGCAGTTGCAGGTACTCCAACACAGAAATAGATACCCGTTTGGATTCTGTTGAAGATGGAGAGGCAGAGCAATTTTATAAGGATGAGGCTGGAAAAAAATGGGACATATTTTTTCTCTTTTTTCCCTTGAAGAATGGTTGGTTTCTCAGAAGGGGGGGGAGTCTCTATCATTGGACAGAATGGACAGAAATACATTCAATCTAGCTCTGAAGTTTCCAGATCACAAAATGCAGAAGGTTATGGAAATTGTTGGATAAGGCATATGAAGAGATAGAATCAACAGAAGGTCTCACTCAACACGCTATTCTGGGAATTAAGTTTGATCAGAAGTCTTAGGAACAAACTCTTTGGAAAATCATAGAAAGTAACTATGGCTCAGAAATTTATATCAGAAGACAAGAAGTAAGGTTTTTAGTTTGGAACAAGAGTGATTGAGAAGAGAATACCAAACAGATTAAAATAAATTTGTTTAATAATTTCAAGACAATTTGAGAATGGTGTGATTACTGTATTCCATGCACTGAGAAGCATGCTCAGACAATGATGAAGATAAAAGATTCTCAGAAAAAACACAGGCAATACAATACACTTAATAAGAATACAGGAAGGAAGCTCATAGGTCAGATAAAGACCTGAATAAAATGGGGAACTAATTCCCATGAAGCTCAACATATTTTTATAAAACGGGTGCCCTAGACAACTTGGTAATTTATATTTTCCATTCAGAGTGAGTCCTCCTTTATTTGACTATATCATAAAAACAAATACCTGCACCTAAAAGAAAAGGGAAATTCTTAGAAGACCACCTGTGGTCTGGCAAACATGGTAACCCTTCAAATGGCCGAGGATGGAAGAATCCAACTTAGTGAAGAAGGAATTTACAAATTTAAAGTCTCATCTGGGCCCTATTGAACAAAGTAGGCAAAGAGAAAACTAAGGAAACTTAGAGTTATGTCCCTATTGCTCCAGAAAAGAAAGTGACTCAAAAGTACATTTACACTGCCATTAAAGTAGTACAAGCCCCTCAAGAACTGTAAAGTTCAAAAAGATGAACAAGGGCAAGATTTTGAGAATCTTATCATGACGAGAGCAGTCCCCCTTGTGCTCAATATGACCTCCCTGGGCCCCAAACTCCAGATTCTTTAAATCTCATCCAGGTTTTGGAGAACTTCCAACTTGTGATTCTGCTGCTGAGATCATTGTGGTAACAGGAGGGAAGGCTAGCCTTGGAGGCAGGGTGTGGCATCCCAACAAATTACAAAGAGGAAGCAATAGTGACAATTACTCTATCAGAGGGCTACAAATTTCTTGGCTACAAATCCCAGTAGAGGTGAAGAAAACATCATAAGTGTGGAGCCCAAAAACATGCAATATGATGATTTTTGCCCCTTAATTAGCAATCACTACCCAGTGTGTACCCAAGGAACTGTGTGAGGCCAGGTATGTCATTCCACAATATGCCATTCCATATAATTTGTTACAGTTGCTTAGTCTTTTCTTTTTTTTTTTTTTTAAGATTTTGTTTATTTATTTGACAGAGAGAGACACAGCTAGAGAGGGAACACAAGCAGGTGGAGTGGGAGAGGGAGAAGCAGGCTTCCTGCAGAGCAGGGAGCCTGATGTGGGGCTTGATCCCAGAACCCTGAGATCACGACCTGAGCCGAAGGCAGACACTTAAGGACTGAGCCACCCAGGTGCCCCTACATTTGTTTAGTCTTAAAGGGTTTTTGTAGGATATATTATGATCAGGGTATTGAGAAAAACAGAATTTAGAGATGAAGATATTTTCAAACCATAAAACTATGATTTAAGACTAAGAAGTTTTGCTAGATTTTGAATTAGAGATTGATTGTAAATGCCTTTTTGAGGGTAATATACCCTTCTGAGATTTTCCCATTGGTAAAAATCAACTTACCTAAGTCAAATTTATCTTTAGATTACCTTGTACAAGTCTCATAAGGCAAATAGCTTAGGACCTATTGAACCTGAACCCATGGATAATAAATAGTTTCCTCTTATTCCATTGCAACTTACATTTTTTTCTTTGTAAAAATAATCACTTCTTTGTGCAGGGGGTCTGGGTAAATTTGGACCTGTGAGCTATAAGAATTGCCTGGAAGTAATTAGGAGGAAGATGGTTAATGTGGACTTGAGTCTCTTCTGCTTCTTAATCAGGGGAAAAAGTGGAAAAATAAATTTTTGACAAAGTCACACCATAATCATTGAAAAACAGACTGTTGTGAAGATAGCATAAGAATTTATTATAGGAGGATTTTCCATACTTTCTGACTCTTTCTGCTCATATAATTTTGTTAGTATTTTCCAATATAGGTCTCTCTGCGCCCACAACACATTAAGAAAGATTTAGATGTGATGACCTTCAAGTTAATTGGTCAAGAGGACTGGTTCATGAAGTGTATGAGGATCCAAAGACTACCTAGAGTTTAAGATGGTGAGTTTCCTGGTAGATAAGCTGACTAAGGATATGTCCCTTAGAAAACATGAGTCCGGAGTATAGCAGGTAACTTCCTATGTAAAAGCAGATGACCAAAGACCTCTTCCTTTAGTGAACACTATTATTACTTCAATCTAATTTCTTAGGGAATGTTGTTTTTGTTTTTGTTTTAAAACAACAGTGTAGGGAATGGAGCTTTAAGGGTGAAGACCAATTATCTTATTTTTAAGCATTCCTCTCTTTGGGATGGTTATTCAAATTATCCAGTTAGAGAAAAATGCCTAGGTCTGCCTCTTAGAGATAACCCTCCTCTCTCCTCAAAAGCCCCCTAGATGATGAAGTAAGAATCAAAGTAGTGTTCAGAAAGCTAAAGCATGAGTGTGACCACTTAAATCTATGTGTGGTATATATAGAAAGAACCTAGCCACTCAAGGATTTTTAGCTCAGTAGATAAAAGAGTCTACATGAAGGTGAGAGACCAAAACCCTAATTGGCAATAAAGTGAATATTTGCATAAATAGTCTTTTGGTTGGTGCAGGAGTTAGGGCTTTGACATTCCAGCTAAATGTTCTTTAACTAGAAATACACATTTAACAGAAAGGTATAAGGGAATGGCCTGGAAGTCAAGAGGAATACACTTAGTAGAACAAAATGTCAGAAATATATTGCTTTAGAGTCAGGTATTCTGTGGCATAAAAAAGTGCACATTTGAATCCACTGGATAGGCTATAAAGTTTTAAAATGCCTTCTAATAACATTTGGTACTTTCTGAAAAAAGTAGTCTCTATGGTACCTCTTTATGGTATGTGTAGTGAGGCCATGAGTTTGTTTGTTTTTTTTTTTTAATATTAATTAACTCAAAGTTAAAAGGCAAAGGGGATGACCCCTAGTCGCCTAGAAAACCCAGGATGTGCTTTTATAGGACCAGACTTTGAGCAAACACACATATCATGGTTCTCAAATGTAAAGGGCACACATACTACCTGCCTTATTGTATCATCTTACTCACTTTTCAGAGGCAGCAAATGAGTCTTGGAGCATCACTGCAAGCTGCTTAGTGGCAACAGATGCACTGCAGGAGGCCAAACTTAAATACTCAGACTTGACCCAATATTTCACACATCTCTTCAACCCCTCCTAACAGGAGATAGCTGGGCACAACCAGCTCAGTCTTAGACACCTGGTCCATTTTGTTATTCTAGATCATCTAATTTCACAGCCCATAGAGAAAGCACAAAAAAACTTAACCCAATTCCATGTATGATGCCTCAGCTCAGGATAGTCACTGTATATAAAGTAGCTTAATTCATTCCATATATTAAGAAGTATATTGAATAGCAGAGCATGCCAATTTATGCCCCCTAGTTAAAGAATCTCTGGTTCCTAGGTCTTCTCAAATTAGGGCCTTTTATACTTCCAGTCTCTTAGGTGGGACATACAGATTACCCTGGGGCACTGGAACATGACTTCTCCAGACTTTTCTACCAAAAATCAAGGTTCACTCAAAAAACTAAACTAAAATAAATAACAGAGTTTGGGAAGTGTTGGCCTTAATT
This sequence comes from Phoca vitulina, assembly GCF_004348235.1. Classification (NCBI taxonomy): domain Eukaryota; kingdom Metazoa; phylum Chordata; class Mammalia; order Carnivora; family Phocidae; genus Phoca; species Phoca vitulina. The sequence goes on from NW_022589777.1 coordinate 1,590,214, forward strand.
GGAACTGCTATTCAGTATGGTTGGAATGGATCTTCTTCACAAGAGGACTAAAAGAAGACAGATGGATACGATGATATGGGATGGCACTGTAGAGACTCCTCAAAGTTTATAATATTAGACTTTAAAACGGGAGTGGTTCTCCATGAGGATACAGAGCTGTTACTCCTGATCTCTTCCTCATTATCACACTCTATATTCAGAGTCTGTGCATGGTGCTACATGACAGCAGGGAAAAATACAAAAAGAACATTTTCTGAATAAACATCAATAAAGCAGAGTATAAGCAAGTACCCTTCTCCAGAGTGTACACTTGATGTATTCAATCTTGCTAAAATCTTCAAGTAATAAAACATGGCTATTTTGGAAGCTTTGTAAGCATCAGCTATATAGAAGGAAGGTTAAATTATAGCCCAGAAGCTACACCAGAGAAGCCAAGATGAATGTACAATGGCCTCAAGATTGATGTGGTTTTAAAAGCAGCTTGCACATCTAGAGACTATTGGTACACACTACAGATTCCATTAAAAACAAAAACAAAAAACCCACAGCAACAGCACTGAGCCATAACATAACATATAAAGAAAATGGGAGGGGCACCTGGGTGACTCAGTAGGTTCAGCTGCTGCCTTCAGCTCAGGTCATGATCCCAGAGTCCTGGGATCAAGCCTGTGTTGGGCTCCGTGCTCAGTGAAGAGTCTGCTTCTCCCTCTGCCCCTCCCCCTCCCCCTGCTTGTGCTCTCTTTCTCTCTCTCTCTCTCTCTCTCTCTCAAATAACTACATAATTATCAAATCTTTAAAAAAAATTTAAAAATAAATAAAGAAAATGGGAAATTTAGATAAAGGGGCACGGGGTACTTTTTTGCAAAAGGCTCCAAGCATTTTGTTGTTTGGAGTAAAATGTAAGGAAAGAAATCTAACCAAAAGAATATCTTTCCTGTCTTGTATGATCTTATTAACAGACTTAAAATATTTCTCAGTCACTGAATTTATTCACTTAGCAAATTGTAGAAGCATTCTTATGTACTGTAAAATTCCTGTCATTTTAAGCAAGTAGGGCCTCTCTGTATGCATACTACAGTTTGGGGGCCTACATTTTTACCTTCCCTTTTTGTTGTTGTTGTTTTTTTTTAAGAAATTTTGTTCTTGTAATGGCTTGGGTGATATGAAAATACAGTTTCTTCTTTTGACTCCACCAGTATAAATCTCTAGTGTTAGATCAGTCATTTTAGTGATGCTGTGCCACATTTTCTCTGTCTCCAAAATGATAGAAAAGGGGAAAATAAATCAAATTGAAGATTGATATATGTGCATTACAAAACAGTGCATAATGAGGGACATAAGGTATGAAAAGGTGATCTCTGCTCTCTGGTCGCTCTTGCTACTCCTCTCGGGAATTCTATACAAAAGAGAGTATAATGTACCCCCAAAGATGAGAGGTGATAGTATATAATATGTTTATGAAAAACTATAAAGACAGATGGTTTTAAATTGAAATACATTCATTCATATATTTTGATCCTCATCATATCTCACATCTGGCAAACAAATAGCAATACCCACATATGTAGATGAGGTAAATGAATCAATAGCAAGGCTAAAAAGGGATGGAGCTGAGATTCAAGCCATGGAGTCTTTGGCATACCTCACCGTCTCCCCCACCATTCTGATGTGCTGGATGGAATATCAGGTTTACCAGCCCTGCCGACAAACCTGCTGCCTGTTTTTGTAAACACAATTTCTTTGGGGGCACAGACACACCCATCTGTTGAAATATTGGATAGGGCTGCTTTTTCACTATAGCACAACTGAGTAGCTATGACAGAGAACTTGTGACCTGCAAAGTCTACAATATTTACTCTTTGGTCCTTTGTGGGAAAAAAAAAAAAATTGCTGATCCCTGCTCTATTTTATCAGTAGTGCAAGGAACTTGACCTTTTTAGGTATGTGTTCCCAACCTTCTCTTAGGATTAGCTGGTTATCCATAGAAGGATGGAAGGAAGGGAGAAGGCAGAGTGGAGGGAGAGGGATGACAACTGAGATAACAGGTAGATTTGACCATATCTAATCTCTTTAACACAGGGTCCCTTATCAATAAGCTAAGTAACCACAGTTTTACGGATAGAGAGTAAGTAGGCAAAAGAACAAACGAATGGATGAATGAATGAATGATCTGTCATTCCTTGGTCAATATACAGAATTTTTTATTTTTTATTTTTTTTACCTCAAGGCTAAACCATTTCAGGAAAAGGATAATAACTCCGAGGATGCCCTCCCAGCTTTTGTGTAAAGAAGCACCACAGGCTGTCTCCTATAGTGGCAAATGTTATGTGAAAAAAATCTCAGTTCCTACGGACAATTTTAATTATTAAACTACACTCATTTCATTTCTGCTGATTATTTTGTAGGCAACCAAAGTCTTATTTTTGGCAAAACTGAGTCACACACAAATGGTTCTTTAAAAATGCACAGGCACGTTCAGTTTGGATTTCAAATGGTATCGATGAATAATTTCACTGAAGAAGATTTTTGTGGATTTTTAAAAAACTACCTGTATTCAGTTCTAAACTTCCTTCTCTGATTAGACTTACTTTTCAGCTCAAAATACATGATGTTATCTTTCACATTATGCTGTGTACTCAAAACTGCAACAATTTCCCTGATCACTTTAGTGTTGGCATATTAGCATCTAAATTCAAAGCTGAGACAATGAATGTGTTAAGGAGGCAATTTAACACCTTCCAACTTCTTTTTTCCCTCAGCTGCACATCTTGGAAAATTAGCAGCATTTGTGCGGAACATATGTTTCACTTATCAAGCTTCAGTCCGTTGGGGTCTTGCTTTGACCTTCGATTAACATTATAAAGCCTCAGTCCCCAAAAACCAGCCGTGAAAGGAAAATGTGGGCCAGGGGATCATCAGCACATTTTCAGTTATCTGACCCTGTTTTTTTTTTTTTTTCTTTAAATAAAAAGAGAAGATAAAATCAAATGTCAATAAATAAAGAATTTGATAATTTACATTGACTGGAAAGTGTGAGAAGTTTATCAAGCCAGTGAAGGTAATCCAGTAAGAACTCTTAGGTTTCAAACAGACTGAGGAATGATACCTGTATTTCTACAAGACTTGCTTAAAGCTGTGTGACACTCTGTAGCATGCTCCTCATAGAGAGCAGGCACAAGTCACCACCCTGCTTTCAGGAGCTACTTATCCCCTACAGGATAAAAGCCAAACCAAGAAACTCTTAACTACATAGAACAAACCAGTGGTTGCCTAAGGGGAGGTGGGCAGCGGGTGGGGAAATGGGTGAACTAGGTGAAGGGCATTAAGAGTACACCTACGATAAGCATTGAGTAATGTATAGAATTGCTTATTGTACACCTAAAACTAACATACACGGTATGTTAACTACACTGCAATTAAAATAAAAAACGTAATTAAAAACAACAACAACTACAGGACAAGGCATTCAAGGTCTTCAGGATCTAGATCTTGCCTGCCTGCTAATGCATGGTGCATCTCTACACGTTCCAGCTACGCTAAACTGCTTGCTCTCTTCCATAAGTGTACCATTCCTCTCAACTCCATTCCTCTGAACAAACCAATCTCATTTTTGAAAATGGGGAAATCAGATTGAATTATTTATTAATTTTCTTCTAGCTCTGAAATCCTACTGTTCTGATAACCTACAATCACATAAGTAAGAGGTGAAATGGGCATCTTCTTCTGTTATAAACCTCTACATCCTTACTTTCCACAATGTCCATTCCATCAAGGCCAGTTTCAGTGCCCCAAATCAAGAAACTGGAAAATTGCCTTTCCTAAAAGTTGGCTCAATCTGTTGAACTTTCCTATTCTATACTCTACCCCCTCTCTATGGCTCTAAATCCACTCTTTACTTCCTTTTATATCCAGCTATTAGCACACAATGAAGAGCCCAGCCTTTTACAGTGAGCCTCCCTGTGACTTCTCCAATATAGAAACCATTTTATTTATATTTGCATTCTGTCCCTTCCAGAATTTGTCCACACCTCCAATGATATCACTGCTTTGCATTCTATAGTCACATAACACATCTGAAAGTGTCTTTAACTTTGTCTTCCTTGAAATGTGCACTCACCTTCTGTGCATGTATTAACTGAACAACACTCAAGACCCCATCATCTTTTACTGCCCTTTTCCAACTTCTACACTCTCCTGTTAGAAATAATCTCTCTAGTCTCTCTTTCCAAAATGTTCCCACTGCTTTTTAAAATATACATTTCTTTTTTTTTTTAACATTTATTTATTTTAGACAGAGAGTAGGGGAGGGGCAGAAGGAGAGGAAGAGATTCCTCAAGCAGACACCCTGCTGAGTGCAGAGCCAGTGGCTGAGCTGGATCCCAGGACCCTGAGATCATGACCTCAGCCAAAACCCAAGAGTCTGGTGCTTAACCGACTGAGTTGCCCAGGCGCCCCTAAAATATACATTTCTATTACTATCTATACTCTTAAGAGAGGCGATATGGGAATCTTTTTATTAAAATTACTTTTTTTTCAGGACACCTGGGTGGCTCAGTTGGTTTAGTGTCTCCGGCTCAGGTCGATTCCAGGGTCCTGGGATCTAGTCCCACATGGGTCTCCTTGCTCAGCGGGGAGTCTGCTTCTCCCTCTACCTCCTGCTCCCCCTGCTTGTGCTCTCTCTGTGACAAATAAATAAAATCTTTTTAAAAAAATACTTTTTTTTCTAAAGTCCATTTGCTGACCATAGCTCTCTATTAGTAGCAACTTTACAATGCCAGTAAGTAACAACTTTCTAACAGACTGGTAAACAATTCTAGAGTCCTTTATTATCCCTTTCATAGGCTGTTAAGAGGTGAAGCAGCTACAAAAATTTCTTCAGAATTCTATTGACTGAGAACTACTGAACTCAAATTCAAGAACAAAAATTTAACTGGTGTATATGTTCAATCTAACTGAAGACTTTGATCTCCCTTAATTTTCTGCCTGTATTTTCTAAAACTTTGGACTTTTCTTTGAAAAAGAAAGTGAAAGGAAAGTTATGAGAACCTTCTGGAGCTGCTGCTGTCTGGAACAGTCTGCAAGCATCACTCATCTTCATCAGTTTACTATCTAAAACATAATTTCTGCCCTTTAGTCTGGATTTCATTCTTTAAAGTTGGAATTCTCTACAATTTGGGACAACACTGCTACCTCAGTTCAGTATTTCCAGCTGTAATATGGGTACTTGCTAATATATTTTTAACGATGTATGTTTTACATGGGCTATCACATCTAACCTTACTATATTAAATCCTTAAGTGCTACAAATAACCCTGCATAATATATAGGCACATACACACACTCCTTCCACACACATCAAAAAAGAAAAAAAAAGCAAAGAAAGAAAAGCAAGAAGGCAAGCTGGAAAAAGGAGAAGATGGGAGCAAGAAAGAGAAGATTAGGAGAAACAAAAGAAGGATTCTCTACAATTTGACAGAATAATTATTAAAAAACCCATACCTATAGTGATTACTAAAATAAGAAATATAAATAAGCCATCATTTATTGAATCCCTGATATGTTCAAGCTACTAAATTAGACTACAATATTGATTTTTGTTTTTCAAATATAGAAGACCTAAATAAATGTAATTATTGGTTTTCTTTTAAATTTCTATCACACAGACTTGAATTGTCTTTCATATTTTCAACCTCTTTGTACATTCTCAAAAAATCTGGATTCAGTGACAGTGAATTTAAAATGTTGATGTTTAGGGGTGCTTGGGTGGCTTAGTCACTTAAGCGTCCGACTCTTGATTTCGGCCCAGGTCATGATCTCAGGTTGTGAGATCGATCCCCACTTTGGGCTCCATGCTCAGCAAGGAGTCTGCTTCTCTCCCTCTCTCTCTCTCCTTCGTCCCTTCCCCTGCTCTCTCTCTCTCTCAAATAAATAATAAATCTTAAAAAAAATAAAATATTGATGTTTACACATATGTTTGAGAGAAGAATCAATACCATGAACTTTATCTGTATTTCCAAAGCAGGCTGTGAGTTACAGTAGTTGTAAGAAGAGCAAAACTGCACCCCTGGTGTCACCGATGATGAGAAAGATGACAGGACAGCTTCACTTCACCGGGGGGTGAAATGCCTGGAGGTTGGGCTGATTTTAAGAGCCATACTTTCAAAACAATGCACAGAATAAGCAAATTTAGTGTAGGTAGTCCAGAAAAGTGTAACCAGAGAGCTATCTTACCCATTGGAGGAGCTGTTGGAAGCTCTGGGTTCATTTCGCTGGAAGAAAAAGCTTGGGGTCCATGAGAATTGTTTTTGTTTTTGGTTTTGGTTTTGGTTTTTCAGATCCGAGAGGGAGCAGAAAAAGCAGGAACAATGGGAGAAGGTTATCCATATTCTTCTTTTGACTTGGATTTCAAACAAATTTGCCACAAATGGAATGAATTACCATGGGAGCTATCAGTCATTCCTCAGATGACTGCTGTATGAAGGAACAGTTTATTCAAAACAATTTTTATAATCTTTGAGCTGCGAAGGGACTGCAGAGGTAATGTGATTAGTGCCACACTGTTCTTGCCCTTGCATTCTGATTGAAGCCCAAATTTATAGTAACAAATGTCTTTCTAGTATTTGGAGGTGGAAGAGAAAAATGGTACAAAAATTCAGGACACTAAAATAAACTGGTCAGGTCCATCAAACTATAAATTCTTAGAGTCAAGAATCATCATCCTAATGTCTTCATTATCCAGTGCCCACAGCAGGGCCTGGTAAATACTGGTTGCAACAAGCTGAGCTCATGGACACATTCCATTGCTTCTTCAGGTTTCTGCTTGTATGGGCAATATTCTCTATGAAAATAGGAAATCCCACTCATAATATTTGTAGTAGATCATTTTTAAGTATGTGTTTTTATTTTTTTTTACAGTATTGATCCATTTTAGCAGTAGAAATCTTTGGTGCTATTGAGCACAAAGGATCTTTCTCGGATCTGAATCCAGCAACTTGACCTGGTTTCTTCCTCCCCTTCCTCACTATAGTTTCCTCTCATGACTGATCATCCTCTGCCTGGACAATGACAGCAAATGCCCAGCAGGTTTCCCACTTTCCAGCCTTTCCAAGTTAACTCCATGAGATCATGCCATGTCATGTTCCTATTTAAAGAACATTATGGCAGGCATCTAGGTGGCCCAGTTGGTTGAGCCTCTGACTCTTGGTTTTGGCTCAGGTCATGATCTCAGGGTTTGAGATCAATCAGCCTCTGGCTTCGTGCTCAGCAGGGAGTCCGCTTGGGATCCTCCCTCTCCCTCTTCCCCTCCCCGCCCCCCCCCACCCTGGCCCACACACAATGGTCACTCTCCCTTACATATATAAATAAATTAAATAAATAAATAAATAAATCTTAAAAACAAATTTACCATTGGTTCCTCCACTACCTACAGACAAGATTAAATCCCCTTAGAATCACAATAAAGAAAAAAAAAAGGTTTCTCAGACCTCTGAGCTTGCTAGGATGTTTTTCTTCAACTTGTCTTTCTGTGATCTACTCATACTTTAAGGCACAGATTTTATGTCCTGTTCTGTACAAACTATCCTACCTTTGTAGAATTCATATCTCCCTTTATAGTTTTCTCATGGAATTTTGTAATACTTTGTTTCTTTAAATTTTGATTCTTTGGTTTGCACATATAGATTACCAATTAGTATTTACTAAAAGAATGACTTTCAGTAAATGAAAGTTTGAAATAAACCAACATGGTCACAAAAAATGAAAACTAGGAATAATGTTAATCTCTCTCATTCCCCTCTAACAATATGCACCCAAACCTAGAAACACTTCAATGTTACAGTGGATTTTTACTGCTGCATAGTGATCCATTTAAATGGTATTTTTTTTTTTTTTTTTAAGATTTTATTCACCTTTGACAGAGAGAGAGCACATGCAGGGGGAACAGCAGAGAGAGAGAGGGAGAAGCAGACTCCCCGCCGAGCAGAGAGCCAGACGCGGGGCTCGATCCCAGGACCCTGAGATCACGACCTGAGCCAAAGGCAGACACTTAACTGTCTGAGCCACCCAGGCGCCCCCATTTAAATGGTATTTTTAAAAAGCCCACACTTTTATCTCTTTTCATATTTTGCATAAGAATGAAGCACAAAACAGATTTTTCAGAGCTATTATTATGCTGACACTGAAGCTAAACAACACATAAAAAACACTAGTTGGAAATCTTGGAGATTTTGTAGTTATTTTATGTTTTAATTTTCAAACCTCTCTATATCCAAGTTGATCTCTAATAAATTTATTAATACTGCTGCTGTCTGTATTACTGCCCATTATTGAATATTTTTAGCTAGTATACAAACTAATCCTAAGACATGGTGAACCATCACAGAGAATACAACAAATATAATCAAGGCTCTGTCCAAGCAGTTCCCCAAATCTGGTTCATCCTTTCCAAGATGCTCAGTATTGGTGTAGGTAAAGTGGATGACCACATGTTTACCACTTCCAAACTCTTTCTTTGTTCAAATTGTGATGCTAAAATGTGCTTTTCTTCACATTCTTAGTTGCTGTGTTTCATAACTCTGACTTTTATTTTTCTTTACTCCTATAGATGACTGGTCTAGCTCCCATCCTGCCATTGCCCTAAGAGACAACATCCACAAGCCCTCAGTCAGTTATCACTACTTTCATTAACACTCAGACCAACTGCATGACTGACATAAAATTACTCTTAAAATAACTTACAAAGCACAAGACATGGAATTAAAGGTACAATAGGGAAGGAGAAGATAAAAGGGAAACTAGCACAACAACTGAAGCCTTAGTTGAGAGATGGAGCAGAGATCATGTTGCTACCAAATAAGTAAAAGCATGAATTCTGGCCCTCACCTCCTCCTTTAATACTCCTAAAAGTAATGATCAGATAACACCATTATTGGACGCAGTAACCCTCTCCAGTTAATCCCATTCAATCATGTGACTTTATTTCCAGACAGTTCTACACTAATAACACCTTCTAGCAGAAACTTCCAGGGAAGTCAGTCACCTTCACTCTCCTCCCAAGGTGGTTTCTAGCAAGTTCAAAAGTTCTCTTTACTCTGAATCAGAGTGTGATGGGCTGAATTCTGTCCTCTTAAAATTCATGTGTTGAAGTTCTAACCCCTAGTCCTTTCTAACATGAATGTGTTTGGGGAGAAGATCTTTAGAGAGGTAATTAAGGTTCAGTGAGGTCACTGGGGTAGAACCTAAACCAGTGTGACTCATGTCCTTTTATTTATTTATTTTTAAAATTCATGTTCTGTGTTCTTGACTCTGCCCTTTTGTCATTCTTATTCATTAGAAGATGTTCTTTCAACCTGCTTCCTGCCCATAAAAAAATTGAGGGCCTAAAGAGTTCTTCTCATTTTGAACGGTCTCTGCTCCTTGTAGTTAAAGTTGGTGGTACTTTAGCAAATATTTGTCTTAAAAATGTAACTAGTGTCTTCATAAGAAGAGATTAGGACACAGACACACACACAGGAATAACCACATGAAGACAGAGGGAGAAGAAAGCCATCTATAAGCCAAGGAAAGGGCCTCAGAATAAACCACCCCTGATCTCAGACTTCTAGCCTCCTGAACTATGAAAAAATAACTTTCTGTTGATTGAGCCACCAAGTCTGTGATACTTCATTATGGTAGCCCTAGCAAACTTACATGGAGATAAATAGGTTGCTTAGTGATAAAACACTTTTTAAAATTGTTATTGCAGTGGGTTTTGGCTAATTTGATTTGGTTCCTTCTTGGTATAATTGGCATGACTTTGGAACTCCTCTCCTACCCCTTTTTAAATTTCAACCAATCACAGATTTGTTGCTGATAAGTTGTTGGGTGGAATGTAAGAATGAAAACAAGTCCTTCAATCAGCAAATGTCAAGTGCCTGCTTTGATCAGGAAAAGTATGAAGCAAAGAGATGCTGTAAGTACTTCCTGTCAAGTCAAACTCTGGAAGAGGAGCCCGGGGCGGGGGTGGGAGGTGGCGGGGAGGACAACAGCAGTATATTGTAAGGTTAAAATTGTGACATAGTTCCTGTCCTGTTTTTGAGAATGTACAATATTGTGGGTGACAGAAATGAAGAGAAAATAGGCCACTAAATTCCACATAACCAATACTCTCCCAAATTCATTATTGTACAGCACAGGGTTGTGTTTCAAAAACAGATTAGGATGTTGCTTTAAAATAAGACATAAAAAAAAAAAAAGAAAATTAAAGAAGGAAGAGGAGGGGAGATTAAGAGAGAAAGAGAGAGAGAGAATATGTCTTCATATTGCATATAAGGAAATTATAAAATTAGCAGGAAATACAAAAGATCTACAGTATCCCCAGGCTGCTTTCCCTTACTGACATTTTTATGTGGGCCCCTGAATAAAATGGATTTCCCATCAGTTTTCATTTGTCAAAATTCTTCTTATTCAACAACTAGGTACTACTGTCCACACGGCCTCTCCTCTATGGAACTTTCATAAATTTGTCAGAATTTCTTGTCTCATCATCTTTTCCACAGTACTTTGGACATACCTATGCCAATATCTGCTAAACTGCATTCCAATTGCGGCTCTCCATTTGACTATAAGCCTAAGGGTACAACTTTAAGTCTGAAGTAACAATTCAGCAAATAAATGACTAGAATGACCAAGTAAGGAATATAGAAAGTGGATATTTTTAGAGCTCAGCCAAAAGGGAAAGATAATTTTTTGAATACTTCATGATGAAAGTGCATTTGTACTGAATTTTGAAAAACTGTGGACCCTTGAACAATGTGGGATTCAGGGTGCTGACTCCATGCCCAGCTGAAATCCAAGTATAAGTGCTGACTCCCCCAAAACTTAACTACTAATAACCTACTATTGACGGGAAGCCCTACCAATAAAATAAACAGTTGATTAGCACATATTTTGCATATTATATACATAATATACTGTATTCTTACAATAAAGCAAGTTAGAGAAAAGGCTATTAAGAAAATCATAAAGAAAAGAAAATACATTTACAGTACTGTATGGTATAGTTATTGAAAGAAATCAGCCTACAGGTGGCCTCTGAGACAAGGGCAGCAGTAGCATAGGGCCTGGACCCAGGATGGCGATATTCCGCAGCAGGTGGCCTCAGTTCTGCAGTGGCAGCTGCAGGATAGGCCCTCTGGCAGGGACAGTGGCCTGCAGGGGCCATACAGATGCCCATTTGCCTGAAGTTGTACCACTGGTCCATGGCTTTTGGCAGCTGTGGCCACACGTTAGTATACCAGCCCTCAGTGGGCCTGAGGCCAGGGCACCACGGCAAGGAGGGACTGAAGCCCACAGCCACCCAGCAGAAGAAGAACATGAAGCACATGAAGAACACAGGAGGCGGGGGCACCAGGGTCACCACACCCCCTGTGCTGTGCCATCCTTGCCCACGGGGTGCCTTCCTCCACTTCAGCCCAGCCTCCTGACCACTAGCCCCCCAGTGCTCCATCCACTAAACCACCCATTGGCACACAGGGGGCCCTGGGGTTGCTGATGGCATCGGAGGGCCTCCCCAGATACTCAGAGGTCAGCAGGTACAACCTCCATGTCAGTCGCCTTTGATTCAGTCCTGTGGAGGCTGAGGTAGGCAATTGTAAATAAATGCCTTATGGCTTCTTAAAACAAAACAAAACACCCACATATAAGTGCACCTGCACAGTTCAAACCTCTGTAATTCTTGGGTCAACTGAAATATGATTAGATTGAGTGACACTTAGGAGTATTCATTCATTCCCAAATATTCAGTGGGAACCCATTTGCATGGGGGATGGTTTGGAAGTAAAATTATACAAGTTTAGTAAGATTTTTTTTTTTAATTAGGAAAAAATAATAGGAGAAAAATATATAAAAAATGAACTTAAAGGGAAATTCTATTATCATCATGACCTTCAGTATATACTTACTACCTCATTGTTTTCATTCTACACTTTCAAAACAAGCAAGTATTAAATCAGTGCTAAACCTAACACTCAAATAAATTCAGTAGGAGCTGTACAACTCTGAGCTTAATTGAGATATTTAAGATCCTCAATGCTACTACATTAATGTTCTTTAATTTTTTTTTGTTTTAAACTTAAGATATGCATGTACACATTAAAATTTCATGATATGTGCATGTCCATCCATAAATGTTTCATGGCATATTAGAAAGCATGATTATAATTCCCTTGGCTTAAAAGGGAAATGTCCTATTATCATTGTGTTCTTGTTTTTACACCAAGTATCATGCTATATTAAAATAAAAGAAATGCTGGTTAAATATGTATTGTTTTGGGGAGAATGTTACATCTTCAAAGCACAGACCTAAACTGACCCTTGCATTGTCCCTCTCCAGTAGATACTATTATATGACTTAATTTGGAAAAACTAAGACAAAAGTTTGGTGACTTTAATACATTCACAGAGGACATTATCATTGCACCTGTTAGGATACAAAATCCTGATCTTGCCATCCATTCAATGACCTTAAAGTCATTCATCGTTGATCCTCTATCTCCCCATCTGTAAAATAAGTGAGTTATCCTAAAATCTAGTCAACAACAACCACTAAAATCTTCCTAAAGCTGATACTCTGGTTTATTTATGCATTTAGTTATATAGATCCAGCTTTGTACTATAAAGTACTTTTAGGTGTCTAAATTTATGGTGAGAGTTATCTTTTCTTTTCAATTAAAAATAGGTCTTCATCTCAGAGCTCTGAAATAAGAAAAATTAAGACTAATGTGAATGGTTAAATTTTTTTTGAAGAATACAAAAAGCTTTTATAAATAGTTGGGCTCTTCTGGTAGTAAATATGTATATTTGAGAGTCTTTTCGTTAAAACAAAACTATCAATATGTCTTTATTCACTTTTTATTAGTTATTCCTTAGAGTAAAAATAACAATAACTTCTGGCATATACATAAAACATTATAGTTCCAAAATTGCTTTCATATATGTTTTTTTTTTATCCTAACATCTTGATTCCTGTGAGGTAGGAATCACTTTTTTGTTTTATGCCTGATTTACAAAATAGACAAAATAGAGCCCAAAATAGAGATAAATGCTGAATCATCTGAATCCAAACTTCTGCTTCAATGACCTTTCCTCTATAATAAAAACAATATAATAATATCAACATCCACAATGAATTTAAAGGAGCAACTAACCCTTATATGGTGTTTATTACATGCCAGCTATTTATTTTTCCAAATGAGGTTTGTGTGTATGTGGGGTGGGGGGGATATGTGCGTGTGCGTAATCTATTCCTCCTAACGGCTCTATGTAATAGGTACTCAAGTACTCTGTTTTATAGATGAGGTAATTTAGGAATAGAAGGATTAAGTAATGCTCCAAGTGGCACAGCTGACAAGTAATGGAGCAGAGATTTAAATTCAAAACTCAGGCCATCTAGCTTCGGTCTATTTGCCCCTCTATATTAGCATAAATAATTATTATTTATTCATTTAGTATATGGTAATTTTTAACACTTTTTAAATATTTTTATTTTTTAAAAAGATTTTATTTATTTATTTATTTATTTATTTATTTGATTGAAAGACAGAGAGAGAGAGCACAAGCAGGGGAGAAGAGCAGAGGGAGATGGAGAAGCAGACTCCCTGCTGAACAGAGAGCCCAAAGTGGGGCTTGATCCCAGGACCCTGGGATCATGACCTGAGCTGAAGGCAGATGCTTAACAACTGAGCCACCCAGGTCCCCCAACACTTTTTTTTTAAGAGAAAGAGAAAGATTGCACGCACGTGCAAGTGGAGGGGGAGGGGCAGAAGGAGAGGGAGAGAAAAAATCTTAAGTAGGCTCCACATCCAGTGCAAGCCTGATATGGGCTCAATCTAACTACCTGATATCATGACCTGAGCTGAAATCAAGAGTCATAGGCTTAACTGGCTGAGCCACCCAGGTGCCCCAAGTATTCAGTAATTTTTAAATATGCCAGGCATTGTTCTAGACTCCATAATTAGGTAATTCCAGGTTCTTCTGGAGGTAGAAAGACATAATCCCTGCCTTCAAAGATTTACAGTCTGGTAAGTGCCAGGTGATTACCACAAACTACTTTTAAATGAAATATGATCACAGGTTAGAATGCATAAATTAGAATATATAAATACATTAAATTAAGTGACAATGATTATTTGGATACATAGTCAATCCAAAAGAAACATATTTCTTATGGTCACAATGATCAACAGGAAAAGACAATGGACCGGGGAGTAAGGAGATATGCCAGAACAATGGCTGGATATTGATCCATTTCTCCTCTCTTCATTAAGAAAAGTTACCAATAGTTCATTGAGACTAATAGATTCATTAAAACTAATGTGACAACAATATACAATGTATAATATTCACATTGACTGAGAAAATGAAGTTTACATAGGTGATGGGGATTGAGGAGTGCACTTATCATGATGAACACTGGCTGATGGATGGAATTGTTGAATGACTATATTGTAGATTGTATGTTAACTACACTGGAATTAAAATTAAAAAAAAGAAAAGTTCACTATTTAGTTCAAGAAGAATTGTATAAGTATAGAACATTCATACATTCAAAAATATTTAATTGAGCATTGCTATATATCCAGCTGAGGTTATAGACATCTCTGCATGGGAAGTTTTCAATATAGTTAAGGGACTCTGACAATAAACAACAACAAAAAAAAAAGTAAAATATATGGTATGAGAGATAGAGAAAAAATAAAGTGGAAAATATGAAAGAAAGTGTGTGTATGTTGAAGTGACAATTTTAAATAGGAAAGCCAGGGCTATCAAAGACTATGTATTTATTATTGAAAATTTGGTAAATACAGAAATAGAATAAAATAAAATTATATATAATCTTACTAACAAGATGGGCATCATGAACATTCTAGTGTGTATATTTTCTGACTTTCTAACATATAAACAGGAGGATGTTTTGTCTGTCACTTTTATAAAAATGAAATACCATTAGGAACTACTTTTTCATCTTACTAGTGTTTTACAAATATCTTTCTATGTCATTAGCATATTCTTCTAGAACAGTGGTTCTTTAAGAGTAGGAAATGAAAAGCACTTACCAGAATAACCTGGAGCTACATTCTTGGGCACAACCAGTATGCAGTGAGTATGATCTTGCTGGACAACTCTGGAAGGAAGTGCCCCAGTATACATTGTTTCTGGGTGGAGATCCCAGTATATTTCATTTTACTTCATCATTCAGAATCTTTAGATAAAGGAGACCTAAAAAATGGATTGTAAGTCATACAATAGTGGCCGTCTTTTTACAAAAAATTCTTTCAAAATCTTAGCATTATCTCCTCTAAAATCTGGTAGCTCCAGGTTGTTTGAATTTTCTGATATACTTTATCAAATAAGCCTACCATTTTCTCTTTGTTTTTATCAATGCAAATTTTTTTCCAAGCTGTGAAACAAAGACACAGTAAAGCTTCTAAGGGGAACAAAATGACATATTTTTTTTAAAGGCACTAAAAATCCAAACCATAAATACTGGAGACTAAGAAACCTCTTAGGTCATTGATTCTGCAATCTTCCAAAGGTGGAGCAATAACTGAACCAACAGAATCAGTTGCTCTAGAATGGAATGCCTATTAATATCAATTTAATATCTTTGCCCTGAGAACACAATTTGCTTTTGAGTGGATGCTGTGGTTGTTTCCACTGAAAGGTAAATAATCTCTCCTCTTTGGAAACATGCATTTAATAAAGAAGGATCCCTCCTAGCTGAACTAATGTGTCTCCCCACACATCCATAGTTCTATTGCTAATAAAAAAGATTATCAGGCAAATAGAAATGTAGTTTACAGTTGCAATAGCTCACACCATTACTTTTTACCTCAATAAGTAAATCAAGCTTTTATGCCTGAAAACTACTTAAAAGCCAACTTTTCAGAATCTGTATTCCTCTGACAGCATATAATGAATATTTTGTCATAGCAAGTAACAAATTTTATTATAGCCTTATGCTTAAAATTCCATCTGTTTCCACAAACAGAACATGAATACAGGAAAGCAACCATTAATCTTAAAATGCACTAAAAAATTCTCCTGATAAAGGGCTTCTAAAAGCATTTAAACATATTCAAGACCTGTTAATGATGGGATGCTGTGTGTCTGACATCTCAGTTTCCATTGCTCAGAGCCCAACCATGTTTATTACCCTACAGACATTTATAAAAAGCACTAATCTTTTAAAATGGGAAACTATGCCTAATTTGGTAATAGGATGAACAAGGTTCTCTTGCTGTTTCATCTGCAGGCTTGCAGAGCAGTAAACAAAGGACTTGGGCCACAGAATCATGGACTATATTTCATCAAAATACCTATTCACTCATATATGCGTCAGACATTTTCTGAACACCTACAATGTGTTCAGAAATGAAAATTCAGGGGGCGGAGCAAGATGGCGGAGGAGTAGGAGACCTGGATTTCGTCTCCTCTCAGGAATTCAGCTGGATAGGGATCAAACCATTCTGAACACCTACAAACTCAACAGGAGATCAACGAAAAGAAGAGCAACAACTCTCTGAACAGAAAAGCGACCACTTTCTGGAAGGTAGGACGTGCGGAGAAGTGAATATGAGGCGATATTCGGGAGGATAGACGGCGGGGGAGGGGCCTCCGTCGGCCGCTTCTGGCAAGTGATAGAGCCACGGAGCACAAAATCGGAACTTTTAGAAGTCTGCTCCGCTGAGGGACGTCACTCTGGTGGCGAAGTGGGGGGTGGAACCCTCGCGGGACAGTGTGGTCTCAGGACCCTCGGGGTCACAGAAAGACCGGGGGTGCCTGAGTGCGGCAGAGCTCCCAGGTATCGGAGCAGGGAAGCCGGCTGCAGAGACGGAGCCCAGGCGCGGGCTCTCAGCTCGGGGTTGCTATAAACCGTGATCTGCGGCACAGTCGGGCCACTGCTCCTCCAGAAGGGACCCAGCAAGCGGCAGATCCGGGGAGACTCATCTTCTTCCCCCAGGAGGAGAGGTGCAGGAGCGCACCGGGGGGATCTGCTGGGTTTGGAGACTCCACCCGGGGTCGGGGGCCAGATAGAAAGGCGCGGTCACAGGCCGGGTGAGCGCGGAGTGTGGCCGGAGACCGGGGAGACGGGAGTGACTGACGGCTTTTCTCTGGGGGCTCGCTGAGGAGCGGGACCCCGAGTTCTCGGCTCCGCCGGGGCGGAGACTGGAGGCCGCCATTTTCATTCTCCGCCTCCAAAGCTGTACGGAAAGCTTGCAGGGAACAAAAGCTCTGGAGAGCAAACCCGAGCAGATTACTTAGCCCGGACCGGCAAGGGCGGGGCAATTCTGCCTCCGGCAAAGATATTTGGGAACCACGGCAACAGGCCCCTCCCCCAGAAGATCAGCAAGAACAGCCAGCCAAGACCAAGTTTACCGATCAATGAGAACGGCAGAACTCCAGCGCTAGGGGAATACCGCACATAGAATTCATGGCTTTTTTACCATGATTCTTTAGTCTTTCAGAGTTAATTATTTTTTTTAACTGTCTTTTTTTCTTTTTTCCTTTTTTCTTTTTTTTTGAATTTTTCTTTTTCCCTTTTTCAACCAACATCTTATCAATCCCTTTTTTAAAAAAAAAACATTTTTATTTTTCATTTTTAAAGTCATATTCTATCCCTTCATAGTAGTTACCCGTATTTTTGGCATATATATATAAGTTGTTCTCTCTTTAAAATCTTGAGATAGTTTCTTCTAACAGATCAAAATATACTCTAAATCTCTAGTGTATGGTTTTTTTCTACTCCCCTGCCTGATCACATTCTCTCCCTTTTTTCTTTCTTTTTTTTTTTTTTAATCCTCTTCTTTCTTTTTTCAAACAACTTATCAAATCCTTTTTTAAAATTTTTTATAATTTCCATCTTTACAGTCATATTCCATCCCTTCATCATATCAACCCTTATTTTTGTACATATATAAGTTTTTCTTTCTTTAAAATTTTGGGAGGGACTTTCTTTTAACAGACCAAAATACACCCAAAATCTAGTGTGTGGCACTGATCTATAATCCAGCCTGATCATATTTGATCACATTCTGTTTTTGTTTTGTTTTGTTTTGTTCTGCTTTTGTTTGTTTTTATCTTTATCTTTTTCTTTTTTCTTTTTTTCTTTCCTTTTCTTTTTTCTCTCTTTCCCTTTCTTTTCCCACTGCTTCAGGTCTTTTCTGATTTGTTTAGAGTATATTTTCTGGGGACGTTGTTACCCTGCTAGCATTTTGTTCTCTCATTAATCTATTCTCCTCTGCACAAAATGACAAGACGGAAAAAATCACCTCAACAAAAAGAACAAGAGGTAGTACCGACTGCCAGGGACCTACTCAATACGGACATTAGTACGATGTCAGATCTAGAGTTCAGAATCATCACTTTAAAGATACTAGCTGGGCTTGAAAAAAACATGAAAGTTATTAGAGAAACCCTTTCTGGAGAAGTAAAAGAACTAAAATCTAACCAAGTAGAAATCAAAAAGGCTATCAATGAGGTGCAATCAAATATGGGGGCGCTAACTGCTAGGATAAATGAGGCAGAAGAAAGAATCAGTGAGATAGAAGACCAAATGATGGAAAATAAAGAAGCTGAGAAAAAGAGAGATAAACAACTACTGGATCACGAGGGCAGAATTCGAGAGATAAATGATACCATAAGACGAAACATTAGAATAATTGGGATCCCAGAAGAAGAAGAAAGAGAGAGAGGGGCAGAAGGTATAATGGAGCAAATTATAGCAGAGAACTTCCCTAATTTGGGGAAGGAAACAGGCATCAAAATCCAGGAAGCACAGAGAACCCCTCTCAAAATCAATAAAAATAGGTCAACACCCCGACATCTAATAGTAAAACTTACGAGTCTCAGAGACAAAGAGAAAATCCTGAAAGCAGCTCGGGAGAAGAGATATGTAACCTACAATGGTAGAAACATTAGATTGGCAACAGACTTATCCACAGAGACCTGGCAGGCCAGAAAGGACTGGCAGGACATATTCAGAGCACTAAATGAGAAAAATATGCAGCCAAGAATACTATATCCAGCTAGGCTGTCATTGAAAATTGAAGGAGAGATAAAAAGCTTCCAGGACAAACAAAAACTAAAGGAATTTGCAAACACGAAACCAGCCCTACAACAAATCTTGAAAGGGGTCCTCTAAGCAAAGAGAGAGCCTAAAAGCAACATAGACCAGAAAGGAACACAAACAATATACAGTAACAGTCACTTTACAGACAATACAATGGCACTGAATTCCTATCTTTCAATAGTTACCCTGAATGTAAATGGGCTAAATGCCCCAATCAAAAGACACAGGCTATCAGATTGGATTAAAAAACAAGACCCATCGATATGCTGTCTGCAAGAGACTCATTTTAGACCCAAAGACACCCCCAGATTGAAAGTGAGGGGGTGGAAAACCATTTACCATGCTAATGGACACCAAAAGAAAGCTGGGGTGGCAATCCTTATATCAGACAAATTAGATTTTAAACCAAAGACTGTAATAAGAGATGAGGAAGGACACTATATCATACTTAAAGGGTCTATCCAACAAGAAGATCTAACAGTTGTAAATATCTATGCCCCTAACATGGGAGCAGCCAATTATATAAGGCAATTAATAACAAAAGCAAAGAAACACATCGACAACAATACAATAATAGTGGGGGACTTTAACACCCCCCTCACTGAAATGGACAGATCGTCTAAGCAAAAGATCAACAAGGAAATAAAGACTTTAAATGACACACTGGACCAAATGGACTTCGCAGACATATTCAGAACATTCCATCCCAAAGCAACGGAATACACATTCTTCTCTGGTGCCCATGGAACATTCTCCAGAATAGATCACATCCTAGGTCATAAATCAGGTCTCAACCGGTACCAGAAGATTGGGATCATCCCCTGCATATTTTCAGACCACAATGCTTTGAAACTAGAACTCAATCACAAGAGGAAAGTCGGAAAGAACTCAAATACATGGAGGCTAAAGAGCATCCTACTGAAGAATGAATGGGTCAACCAGGAAATTAAAGAAGAATTAAAAAAATTCATGGAAACCAATGAAAATGAAAACACAACTATTCAAAATCTTTGGGATACAGCAAAGGCAGTCCTAAGAGGAAAGTATATAGCAATACAAGCCTTTCTCAAGAAACAAGAAAGGTCTCAAGTACACAACCTAACCCTACACCTAAAGGAGCTGGAGAAAGAACAGCAAATAAAGCCTAAACCCAGCAGGAGAAGAGAAATAATAAAGATCAGAGCAGAAATCAATGAAATAGAAACCAAAAGAACAGTAGAACAGATCATGAAACTAGGAGCTGGTTCTTTGAAAGAATTAACAAGATTGATAAGCCCCTGGCCAGACTTATCAAAAAGAAAAGAGAAATGACCCAAATCAACAAAATCATGAATGAAAAAGGAGAAATCACAACCAACACCAAAGAAATACAAACAATTATAAGAACATATTATGAGCAACTCTATGCCAGCAAATTAGATAACCTGGAAGTAATGGATGCATTCCTAGAGATGTATCAACTACCAAAACTGAACCAGGAAGAAATAGAAAACCTGAACAGACCTATAACCACTAAGGAAATAGAAGCAGTCATCAAAAATCTCCCCAAACACAAAAGCCCAGGGCCAGATGGCTTCCCAGGGGAATTCTACCAAACATTTCAAGAAGAATTAATACCTATCCTTCTGAAACTGTTCCAAAAAATAGAAATGGAAGGAAAACTTCCAAACTCATTTTATGAGGCCAGCATTACCTTGATCCCAAAACCAGACAAAGACCCCATCAAAAAGGAGAATTACAGACCAATATCCCTGATGAACATGGATGCAAAAATTCTCACCAAAATACTAGCCAATAGGATCCAACAGTACATTAAAAGGATTATTCACCACGACCAAGTCGGATTTATCCCTGGGCTGCAAGGTTGGTTCAACATCCGCAAATCAATCAATGTGATACAATACATTAACAAAAGAAAGAACAAGAATCATATGATCCTCTCAATAGATGCAGAAAAAGCATTTGACAAAGTACAGCATCCTTTCTTGATCAAAACTCTTCAGAGTATAGGGATAGAGGGTACATACCTCAATATCATAAAAGCCATCTATGAAAAACCTACAGCGAATATCATTCTCAATGGGGAAAAACTGAGAGCTTTCCCCCTAAGGTCAGGAACGCGGCAGGGATGTCCACTATCACCACTGCTATTCAACATAGTATTGGAGGTCCTAGCCACAGCAATCAGACAACAAAAAGAAATCAAAGGCATCCAAATTGGCAAAGAAGAAGTCAAACTCTCACTCTTTGCAGACGATATGATACTTTATGTGGAAAATCCCAAAGACTCCACCCCAAAACTGCTAGAACTCATACAGGAATTCAGTCAAGTGGCAGGATATAAAATCAATGCACAGAAGTCAGTGGCATTCCTATACACCAACAACAAGTCAGAAGAAAGAGAAATTAAGGAGTCGATCCCATTTACAACTGCACCCAAAATCATAAGATACCTAGGAATAAATCTAACCAAAGAGACAAAGGATCTGTACTCAGAAAACTATAAAATACTCATGAAAGAAATTGAGGAAGACACAAAGAAATGGAAAAACGTTCCATGCTCATGGATTGGAAGAACAAATATTGTGAAGATGTCAATCCTACCTAGAGCAATCTACACATTCAATGCAATCCCCATCAAAATACCATCCACTTT
>NW_022589777.1:1616977-1617472 GCF_004348235.1 Phoca vitulina
TACCACCTCACACCAGTCAGAATGGCTAAAATTAACAAGTCAGGAAATGACAGATGTTGGCGGGGATGCGGAGAAAGGGGAACCCTCCTACACTGTTGGTGGGTATGCAAGCTGGTGCAGCCACTTTGGAAAACAGTATGGAGGTTCCTCAAAAAGTTGAAAATAGAGCTACCATATGATCCAGCAATTGCACTACTGTGTATTTACCCCAAAGATACAAAAGTAGGGACCCGAAAGGCAACGTGCACCCCGATGTTTATAGCAGCAATGTCCACAATAGCCAAACTGTGGAAAGAGCCAAGATGTCCATCAACAGATGAATGGATAAAGAAGATGTGGTATATATATACAATGGAATATTATGCAGCCATCAAAAGGAATAAGATCTTGCCATTTGCAACGACGTGGATGGAACTGGAGGGTATTATGCTGAGCGAAATAAGTCAAACAGAGAAAGACATGTATCATATGACCTCACTGATATGAGGAATTCTT
>NW_022589777.1:1617572-1642520 GCF_004348235.1 Phoca vitulina
TGGGAGGGATGGGGTGACTGGGTGATGGACACTGGGGAGGGTATGTGTTCTGGTAAGCGCTGTGAATTGTGCAAGACTGTTGAATCTCAGATCTGTACCTCTGAAACAAATAATGCAATATATGTTAAGAAAGAAAAAAAGAAGAAGAAGAATGTAGCAGGAGGGGAAGAATGAAGGGGGGGAAATCGGAGGGGGAGAAGAACCATGAGAGATGATGGACTCTGAAAAACAAACTGAGGGTTCTAGAGGGGAGGGGGTTGGGAGGATGGGTTAGCCTGGTGATGGGTATTGAGGAGGGCACGTTCTGCATGGAGCACTGGGTGTTATGCACAAACAATGAATCATGGAACACTATATCTAAAACTAATGATGTAATGTATGGGGATTAACATAACAATAAAAAAATTAAAAAAAAAAAAAAAGAAATGAAAATTCAGAAATGAAAGTCATAGCCGCTGTCCTTAAGTAGCTCATAGTTAAGTAGACATTATCATGCAGTAAATAGAATACAAGATAGATAGAGGTGTGCACTCTTAGTTCAGAAGGGAAATGAAGAAATGTTTCTCCAATCAGGTAGCATACGGGGAGCCTTTTGAATAATGACTAGGCACTAACTAGGTCAAAAAGAAGATAAGAATTATATTTGGGATTATCTAGCCTAACTCATATTATCCAGTCATTTTAAAAATGAAAATACAAAAGCTCAGAAAAGTTAAGTGACTGAAATAGGGCCATTCTGTGACTCAACCTGCAACAGGCAGGAGTAGTCCCACTGATTGCCCCTTCTGTATTTTTCACATACATATATAAACACATAGATTACTAATTAAAAATTATTACTAATAATTATAGTCTCATAATTATTTGTTTACAAATTCTCTTAATAAATAATTAAATTATTGAAGTTATGATTCTACATTTGGGGGATTATTTTTTATTTTATTCTTAATTCTAAACCACCATTCATCCCACTTCTCTGAGGCATAACATATGGAAATGTTTCTATTTGTGTGTTTATTTTATAATTAATCAAATACTCTTAGAATGGGAGGGTATGCAGTATGCATTTGCACTATATATACTAGCTAAATATCAATGGCATAAAGAGATAAATATAAATGAAGGATAAGGGTTTTCCCAAGTCATAATCATCTCAGTTCTCCTGTAGCAGATGAATCCCTGAACAGCTTACATGCATCTCTATTAGAGTCCTCTGACATGAGACAGATATGATGTTAGTAGTGAAGATGTAGGATACATTAAACATACATACAAAGTACAGATAAATGTTTAACAACCAGCTCCCCGGGGGCAAAATGCTCTGATTCGTAGCATTTCTCAATTTTCAGGTATAAATATTCTCACAAAGACTGATTTTAAGCCACTAAAATGACATCACTTAACTTCAGAATTCAAAATTGTGGAAAGATACACACAATTGGCTTTTTAAAGCCAGTATAACTCAAATTTAGTACACCAAGGAAGCATCCAAAGGATATTATCATAATTACCCAAAGCAAAAGAGGCATCAGATTGAACTTCAACAAAATCATATGATATCACCATCCAAAAAGCCTTAATTAAGGTCACTGCTCCAAGATAACAATTCTCAAAGTGTGTTCCACCAAACCATTGGGGGGCCCAACTCCCTTTCAATGCGTTAATGAAACCAACTACTTC
Source organism: Phoca vitulina (assembly GCF_004348235.1). Classification (NCBI taxonomy): domain Eukaryota; kingdom Metazoa; phylum Chordata; class Mammalia; order Carnivora; family Phocidae; genus Phoca; species Phoca vitulina. The sequence goes on from NW_022589777.1 coordinate 1,619,253, forward strand.
AGTAATCATTTTTTCAATGCTATTTGCTTTTTATTGTGTAGATATTTGTAGTAATAGCATAATGGTATCTTTTTGTTCTTTTTGACAGCATCTTCTATTTATTTTTAAATTTTTTTTAAGATTTTTTATTTACTTGTCAGAGACAGAGAGAGCACAAGCAGGGGAAGTGGCAGGCAGAGGGAGAAGCAGGCTCCTCGCTGAGCAGGGAGCCCTATTCGGGGCTCAATCCCAGGACCCTGGGATCATGACCTGAGCCGAAGGCAGACGCTTAACCGACTGAGCCACCCAGGTATCTGGAGCATCTTTTAAAATAAGTAACAAACATTATATCATATACATAAAACAAAACTTCCCATTTGGAAATGAAATTCCACTTGGACACAGGAAAAACTCTACATCCCAAAGGTGTATCTATCTTTTCATGGATTATTTAACTCAAAGAACTATCCCTCAAGATATGACTCAGATAGCCAAGATGGCGGAGAAGTAGGAGATCTGGATTTCGTCTGGTCTCAGGAATTCAGCTGGATAGGGATCAAACCATTCTGAACACCTACAAACTCAACAGGAGATCAAAGAAAAGAATAGCAACAACTCTCTGAACAGAAAAGCGACCACTTACTGGAAGGTAGGACGTGCAGAGAAGGGAATCCGAGGCGATATTCGGGAGGATAGACGGCGGGGGAGGGGCCTCTGTCCACCGCTTCTGGCAAGTAATAGAGCCGCGGAGCACAAAATCGGAACTTTTAGAAGTCTGCTCCACTGAGGGAGGTCGCTCCAGTGGCTAAGCAGGGGGTGGAACCCTCACGGGACAGTGTGGTCTCAGGACCCTCGGGGTCACAGAAAGACTGGGGGTGCCTGAGTGTGGCAGAGCTCCCAGGTATTGGAGCGGGGAAGCCGGCTGCAGAGATGGAGCCGAGGAGTGGCTCTCAGCTCGGGGTTGCCATAAACTGTGATCCGCAGCACAGTCAGGCCACTGCTCCTCCAGCAGGGACTCAACAAGTGGCAGATCGGGGGAGACTCCCCTTTCTCCCCCGGGAGGAGTGGCACGGGAGTGCACCGCAGGGATCTGCTGGGTTTGGAGACTCCACACGGGGTCGTGTGCCAGAGATAGAAACGCTCGGTCACAGTCCAGGTGAGAACAGAGCGCAGCCGGAGACGGGGGAGATGGAAGTGACTGACTGTTTTTCTCTGGAGGCTCACTGAGGAGCAGGGCCCCGAATTCTCAGCTCCTCTGGGGAGGACATTAGGAGGCCGCCATTTTCACTCACCGCCTCCAAGGCTGTACGGAAAGCTTGCAGAGAACAAAAGCTCCTGAGAGCAAACCGGAGCAGATTACTTAGCCTGGATCGGGAAAGGGCGGGGCAATTCCACCTCCGGCAAAGACATTTGGGAACCATGGCAACAGGCCCCTCCCCCAGAAGATCAGCGAGAACAGCCTGCCAAGACCAAGTTTACCGATCAATGAGAACGGCAGAACTCCAGCACTAGGGGAATACTGCACACAGAATCCATGGCTTTTTTACCATGATTCTTTAGTCTTTCAAAGATAACTATTTTTTTTAACTGTCTTTTTTTTTTTTTGAATTTTTCTTTTTCCCTTTTTCAACCAACATCTTATCAATCCCTTTTTAAAAACACATTTTTATTTTTCATTTTTAGAGTCATATTCTATCCCTTCATAGTAGTTACCCGTATTTTGGCATATATATATAAGTTGTTATCGCTTGAAAATTTTGAGATAGTTTCTTCTAACAGATCAAATATACCCTAAATCTCTAGTGTATGGTTTTTTCCTACTCCCCTGCCTGATCACATTCTCTCCCTTTTTCTTTTTTTTTTTAAATCCTCTTCTTTATTTTTTCAAACAACTTTTTATCAATTCCTTTTATAAAATTTTTTATAATTTTCATCTTTACAATCATATTCCATCCCTTCATTGTATCAACGCTTATTTTTGTACATATATAAGCTTTTCTTTCTTTAAAATTTTGGGAGGCACTTTCTTCTAACAGACCAAAATACACCCAAAATCTAGTGTGTGGCACTGATCTATGTACCAGCCTGATCATATTTGATCATATTCTGTTTTCTTTGTTTTGTTTTGTTCTTTTTTGCTTGTTTTTATCTTTATCTTTTTCTTTTTCTCTTTTTTTCTTTTTCTTTTTTCTATCTTTCCCTTTCTTTTCCCCTGGCTTCAGGTCTTTTCTGATTTGTTTAGAGTATATTTTCTGGGGATGTTGTTACCCTGTTAGCATTTTGTTCTCTCATTAATCTATTCTCCTCTGGACAAAATGACAAGACAGAAAAAATCAACTCAACAAAAAGAACAAGAGGTAGTACCGACTGCCAGACACCTACTCAATACGGACATTAGTATGATGTCGGATCTAGAGTTCAGAACCATCACTTTAAAGATACTAGCTGGGCTTGAAAAAAGCATGGAAGTTATTAGAGAAACCCTTTCTAGAGAAATAAAAGAACTAAAATCTAACCAAGTCGAAATCAAAAAGGCTATTAATGAGGTGCAATCAAAAATGGGGGCGCTAACTGCTAGGATAAATGAGGCAGAAGAAAGAATCAGTGAGATAGAAGACCAAATGATGGAAAATAAAGAGGCTGAGAAAAAGAGAGATAAACAACTACTGGATCACAAGGGCAGAATTCGAGAGATAAGCGATACCATAAGATGAAACAACATTAGAATAATTGGGATCCCAGAAGAAGAAGAAAGAGAGAGAGGTGCAGAAGGTACATTGGAGCATATTATAGCGATAACTTCCCTAATTTGGGGAAGGAAACAGGCATCAAAATCCAGGAGGCACAGAGAACCCTCCTCAAAATCAATAAAAATAGGTAAACACCCTGACATCTAATAGTAAAACTTAAGAGTCTCAGAGACAAAGAGAAAATCCTGAAAGCAGCTCGGGAGAAGAGGTCTGTAACCTACAATGGTAGAAACATTAGATTGGCAACAGACCTATCCACAGACACCTGGCAGGCCAGAAAGGACTGGCATAATATATTCAGAGCACTAAACAAGAAAAAAATGCAGCCAAGAATACTATACCAGCTAGGCTGTCATTGAAAATAGAAGGAGAGATAAAAAGCCTCCAGGACAAACAAAAACTAAAGGAATTTGCAAACACAAAACCAGCCCTACAAGAAATCTTGAAAGGGGTCCTCTAATCAAAGAGAGAGCCTAAAAGTAACATAGACAAGAAAGGAACACAGACAATATACAGTAACAGTCACCTTACAGGCAATACAATGGCACTAAATTCATATCTTTCGATAGTTACCCTGAATGTAAATGGCCTAATGCCCCAATCAAAAGACACAGGCTATCAGATTGGATAAAAAAACAAGACTCATCGATATGCTGTCTGCAAGAGACTCATTTTAGACCCAAAGACACCCCCAGATTGAAAGTGAGGGCGTGGAAAACCATTTATCATGCTAATGGACACCAAAAGAAAGCTGGGGTGGCAATCCTTATATCAGACAAATTAGATTTTAAACCAAAGACTGTAATAAGAGATGAGGAAGGACACTATATCCTACTTAAAGGGTCTATCCAACAAGAAGATCTAACAGTTGTAAATATCTATGCCCCTAACATGGGAGCAGCCAATTATATAAGGCAATTAATAACAAAAGCAAAGAAACAAATCGACAACAATACAAAAATAGTGGGGGACTTTAACAACCCCTCCCTGAAATGGAGAGATCATCTAAGCAAAAGATCAACAAGGAAATAAAGACTTTAAATGACACACTGGACCAAATGGACTTCACAGACATATTCAGAACATTCCATCCCAAAGCAATAGAACACTCATTCTTCTCTCGTGCCCATGGAACATTCTCCAGAATAGATCACATCCTAGGTCACAGATCAGGTCTCAACCAGTACCAAAAGATCGGGATCATTCCCTGACTATTTTCAGACCACAGTGCTTTGAAACTAGAATTCAATCACAAGAGGAAAGTTGGAAAGAACTCAAATACATGGAGGCTAAAGAGCATCCTACTGAAGAATGAATGGGTCAGCCAGGAAATTAAAGAAGAATTAAAAAAATTCATGGAAACCAAGGAAGATGAAAACACAACTGTTCAAAATCTTGGAGATGCAGCAAAGGCAGTCCTGAGAGGAAAGTACATAGCAATACAAGCCTTTCTCAAGAAACAAGAAAGGTCTCAAATACACAACCTAAACCTACACCTAAAGGAGCTGGAGAAAGAACAGCAAATAAAGCCTAAACCCAGCAGGAGAAGAGAAATAATAAAGATCAGAGCAGAAATCAATGAAATAGAAACCAAAAGAACAGTGGAACAGATCAACAAAACTAGGAGCTGGTTCTTTGAAAGAATTAACAAGATTGATAAACCCCTGGCCAGACTTATCAAAAAGAAAAGAGAAAGGACCCAAATCAACAAAATCATGAATGAAAGAGCAGAGATCACAACCAACACCAAAGAAATACAAACAATTATATGAACATATTATGAGCAACTCTATGCCAGCAAATTAGATAACCTGGAAGAAATGGATGCATTCCTAGAGATGTATCAACTACCAAAACTGAACCAGGAAGAAATAGGAAACCTGAACAGACCTATAACCACTAAGGAAATTGAAGCAGTCATCAAAAATCTCCCAGTAAACAAAAGCCCAGGGCCAGATGGTTTCCCAGGGGAATTCTACCAAACATTTAAAGAAGAATTAATACCTATTCTTCTGAAACTGTTCCAAAAAATAGAAATGGAAGGAAAACTTCCAAACTCGTTTTATGAGGCCACCATTACCTTGATCCCAAAACCAGACAAAGACCCCATCAAAAAGGAGAATTACAGAACAGTATCCTTGATGAACATGGATGCAAAAATTCTCACCAAAATACTAGCCAATAGAATCCAACAGTATATTAAAAGGATTATTCACCACGACCAAGTGGGATTTATCCCTGGGCTGCAAGGTTGGTTCAACATCCGCAAATCAATCAATGTGATACAATACATTAAGAAAAGAAAGAACAAGAATCATATGATCCTCTCAATAGATGCAGAAAAAGCATTTGACCAAGTACAGCATCCTTGCTTGATCAAAACTCTTCAGAGGATAGGCATAGAGGGTACATACCTCAATATCATAAAAGCCATCTATGCAAAACCTACAGCGAATATCATTCTCAATGGGGAAAAACTGAGAGCTTTCCCCTTAAGGTCAGGAACGCGGCAGGGATGTCCACTATCACCACTGCTATTCAACATAGTATTAGAAGTCCTAGCCACAGCAATCAGACAACAAAAAGAAATCAAAGGCATCCAAATTGGCAAAGAAGAAGTCAAAGTCTCACTCTTTGCAGATGATATGATACTTTATGTGGAAAATCCCAAAGGACCCCACCCCAAAACTGCTAGAACTCATTCAGGAATTCAGTCAGGTGGCAGGATAGAAAATCAATGCACAGAAGTCAGTGGCATTCCTATACACCAACAAGACAGAAGAAAGAGAAATTAAAGAGTCGATCCCATTTACAATTACACCCAAAACCATAAGATACCTAGGAATGAATCTAACCAAAGAGGCAAAGGATCTGTACTCAGAAAACTATAAAATACTCATGAAAGAAATTGAGGAAGACACAAAGAAATGGAAAAACGTTCCATGCTCATGGATTGGAAGAACAAATATTGTCAAGATGTCAATGCTTCCTAGAGGAATCTACACATTCAATGCAATCCCCATCAAAATACCATCCACTTTTTTCAAAGACATGGAACAAATAATCCTAAAATTTGTATGGAACCAGAAAAGACCCCAAATAGCCAGAGGTATGTTGAAAAAGAGAAACAAAGCTGGCGGCATCACAATTCCGGACTTCCAGGTCTATTACAAAGCTGTCATCATCAAGACAGTATGGTACTGGCACAAAAACAGACACATAGATCAATGGAACAGAATAGAGAGCCCAGAAATGGACCCTCAACTCTATGGTCTACTAATCTTTGACAAAGCAGGAAAGAATGTCCAATGGAAAAAAGACAGTCTCTTCAACAAATGGTATTGGGAAAACTGGACAGCCACATGCAGAAGAATGAAACTGGACCATTTCCTTACACCACACACAAAAAGAGACTCCAAATGGTTGAAAGACCTCAATGTGAGACAGGAGTCCATCAAAATCCTAAAGGAGAACACAGGCAGCAACCTCTTCGACCTCAGCCATGGAACTTCTTCCGAGAAACATAGCCAAAGGCAAGGGAAGCAAGGGCAAAAATGAACTATTGGGACTTCATCAAGATAAAAAGCTTTTGCACAGCAAAAGAAACAGTCAACAAAACCAAAAATAACTGACAGAATGGGAGAAGATATTTGCAAATGACATATCAGATAAATGGCTAGTATCCAAAATCTATAAAGAACTTATCAAACTCAGCACCCAAAGAACAAAGAATCCAATCAAGAAATGGTCAGAAGACATGAGCAGACATTTTTCCAAGGAAGACATCCAGATGGCCAACAGACACATGAAAAATTGCTCAACATCGCTCAGCATCAGGGAAATCCAAATCAAAACCTCAATGAGATACCACCTTACAACAGTCAGAATGGCTAAAATAAGAAGTCAGGAAATGACAGATGTTGGTGGGGATGCAGAGAAAGGGGAACCCTCCTACATTGTTGGTGGGAATGCAAGCTGGTGCAGCCACTCTGGAAAACAGTATGGAGGTTCCTCAAAAAGTTGAAAATAGAGCTACCCTATGATCCATCAATTGCACTCCTGGGTATTTACCCCAAAGATACAAATGTAGGGATCCAAAGGGGTATGTGCACCCCGATGTTTATAGCAGCAATGTCCACAATAGCCAAACTGTGGAAAGAGCCAAGATGTCCATCGACAGATGAATGGATAAAGAAGATGTGGTATATATATATACAATGGAATATTATGCAGCCATCAAAAGGAATGAGATCTTGCCATTTGCAATGACGTGGATGGAACTGGAGGGTATTACGCTGAGCGAAATAAGTCAAACAGAGAAAGACTTGTATCATATGACCTCAATGATATGAGGAATTCTTAATCTCAGGAAACAAACTGAGGGTTCCTGGAGTGGGGGGTGGGGTGGAGGGATGGGCTGACTGGGTGATAGACACTGGGGAGGGTATGTCCTCTGGTAAGTGCTGTGAATTGTGCAAGACTGTTGAATCACAGATCTATACCTCTGAAACAAATAATGCAATATATGTTAAGAAAAAAAAAAAGAAGAAGATAGCAGGAGGGGAAGAATGAAGGGGGGGAAATCGGAGGGGGAGACAAACCATGAGAGACGATGGATTCTGACAAACAAACTGAGGGTTCTAGAGGGGAGGGGGGTGGGAGGATGGGTTAGCCTGGTGATGGGTATGAAAGAGGGCACGTTCTGCCTGGAGCACTGGGTGTTATGCACAAACAATCAATCGTGGAACACTACATCTAAAAGTAATGATGTAATGTATGGTGATTAACATAACAATAAAAAGATATGAATTAGATATACGATTCTTTTCAAGGCCAAGAATCTTAATGACAGGTCCAAGGTATCCAAACAACAGATATTTCATATTCAGAGTTAAGTTCTAGGCCAGATACACTTTATTTTGTTATTTTTATTTCTACCTCCCTACTTCAGTTATGCCAGTTCTCAAAATACTAAGTAAATTGAGGCTGAAGATATTTGCACCACTCTCTGATAAAAAGACTCCATTGAAATGCAATAAACCTAAAGATTCTGGCACAAGGGAATCATGACTCATAGTACATGCTCCAATGAACTTCATAAAGGAGCTAAATAGTCCATTGACTTTCTTTGCACATATATTCATAACGTGGAGGTTTCATTGAGTGGCACCACATTTTTCTGGGCACCACATTGGATCACACCATAGTAACATTCTTGGACATTTGCTTGAAAAATCTTATATCTTTCTTAATTTGGATTATAATATCCAATAACTTTATCACTGCCGGAGCATTTACAATGGGCAAATGCTCTAACAGCACTCACGGCAGTGGCACCACACTGTACTGTCATCAGTCTTGTGTTCTTCATGCCACTCATTCATAGTAATTGCTACTTCTATTCACAGAAACCCCTTCCCTTAAAAGAACAACTGACAAACTGTGGTTGTTCACATCAAAATAGCTGGCAGAAACTATCTCGGAAATGTATGAAGTGAGTTGTCATTTTTTTTTTAAAAGCAAATAACATTATTTGTCGCCAATGATACAATTTGAGCTTTCAAGAAAAATTAAAATATTAGAAATTTTGTGTATATTACCATGAACTTGATAGTTTCACAATACTTAAAACTTTCCTGATGAGATTGCTAGTGAAATTAATGAATGTAAATATTTCACATGTTACAAGAACACTTGTCGGTATTTGGAAGATCAGGGAATCATTGTTTTCCAAATGACAAATGCTTATTGTTATAAAATAATAAATGGGTAGAAGACCCATTCGAAATGCAAGGTAGCTTAATTAATTTTAATGTAACAGATAACTAAGCGTTTACTGATATGGAACTAGATTCTATACTGCCACTAATCTTTAAGAAATTTCTAGTGGTTAAGTTTTGGTGTGGTATCTAAAAAATGTATTCATAATTATCTGAAAGCCTGTTAAAATTATTCTCCCCTTTACAATTACATATCTGTGTGAGGTCATATTTTCTTCATGTTTTTCAACAAAAACAATGTAATCCAGAATTTGAATGCAAAACAGTTATAGGAATTTAACTGTCTTCTATTAAATTATACATTAGTACAAAAATGTACATGTTACAAAAATATAAAACAATGCCACTATTCTTAGTATGCTTTCTTGTTTTAGAAAATACAGTTATTTTTATTAAAAATTAGTTATGTTAATATGCAGTGGGTTTACTTTTGCTATTCCAAATTAAATAATAAATATTTCAAAAATTTCCAATGTTAATTGTAATTATATATAATATATACATATATATCACCTATACAATAGCACTTTGTAGTTCTCAATAATTTTTAAGAGTGTAAATGTGTCCTGAGCCAAAATGTTGAACTACTGTTCTAAGATAAGAATACATCAAAAGTACTTGTCAAGCTTTAGAACACACACACACACACACACACACACACACACATGCATCATAAAGATAATTTTAGAAGACTCAGACATGATTCAAATGACTCAAATGAACACTGTGGATAAGAATAATTTTTTCTAGGGACATCTACATTTAAAATTATGTGAACATGAATTTAAATCAGAGTTCCAAAGTCTAAAGTACACCCACCTTTACCACTTGGCAATAATTGCCTTCCAATCCTAGGATTAACCATGTCATTTTTGTAATTTAGGCAAGTTATTCACTATTTTTTAACCTCAGCTTTCTCCTATTTAAAAGCTCCTGAAAAAGCAGATAAAAGTGATATCTTCTCAAATGGTTGGTGTAATGATTAAAGGGGGAGAGTGCTTATCATTTAACATACATTAGTTGAACTATTTTTATTATTTTATCTTTTTCATTATATTATTATTTTTATTGTTGTTATAACTATTCCTTTGGTAAGTGGCCCTTCATTTATTCATTACCCATGATGGAGAACACAATCCTTTCCAAGGCAGCATATTCCACTACTGTATGAGAAATCCTTTATTATTTTACCAATGTACCAATGTAAAACAATAAAAGATTTATTATAGCCATAGCCACATATACCTATTGAGTTCTTGAAACAAGTTTTTAATTTACTGTAAGGCTGAAAATCTTTGAAAAAGACATTTTGGAGAGTTATATAGGTTTATTGTAAAGAGCCCTGGAATCATACAGATCTATTCTTGAATATTGGATTTATCATTTATGGTTTATGTTGTCAATCGCAAACCACTGAACATCAGTTACTGCATCTATACAGTGGGGATGATAATGCTTTTTTTTTCAGGGTCATTATGAAATCTAGTAGAAACAATATATGTTAACCACACAATGGTGCATGGTCATTCATTCAATTACAATGCCTAGTGAGGGCTTTATGTCCGGAATTTGTCAGGAGCTAAATGTGCATTGTGAGAGACATGCCTGACACTATTAGAACTTTGAGTCTAGTGGAGTCACATAGCATATTATTATTCATGGCAAGAATCCTATGCTTTCCAACTGAGTGCCATACTGGAAAAAATCATTCATTCATTTTACATTTCTTCTTTTGCTGCTTCTCATATTATGCTAATGCAGAGTGATAATGTTTCCTTGCTTTGGTGATTGCTTTCACCAACCATTATTCTCCTCCTGATATTCTTGCTATTAATCACCTGTACTGTGCAAAAAGTATGATCAACAGAAAAACTTTCCATTGTATGAGAGAATTTTGTTTCCTGAAAAGCAGATTTTTTTCATGCTGTATTGTGCAAGTCAATGACATTGCAACTAGAGGTGCCAATCGTCTTCATTAGACATGCAAGCAATCAATCCAAAAACAGATTTTAAATCCTAATCCTATCCCCAAGAGTTTGCTGCTGGCATAAATTGATACACAATGGCTTTAAAGAGGTAATTAACAGATAATTAAATATTTATGCCATGTATAAGCAAAGGTCTAAGTGCTTTGGTGGGAGGGTGGATTCAGGACACACTGACTTACTTTGCTTAGAGATGCAGTTGACATGGTAAGAGAGAAGAGAGTAACTAAAAGGATCCTGTCTCCAGATGTTGACCATGCATTCCTAGAAAACTAGAATTATACTTATTTTCTCCTCTCCATTCAAGAAACAAAATGTGTTCTGTGTCTATTTAACGCCAATTTGTGAGACATAAAGATGAATTAATAAATCACCTCACTCTCAAGCTCTTGCACTCCAGTGAAATAATAGAAACTATTTAACACACACATTATATGAAATTCCAATTAGTATCCACTAGTAAAGTTTTATTGAAACATAGCCATATTCATTTGTTTATGGATTGTCTATGGCTGTTTTCATATTACAACTGCTGAGTTGAATAGTTGCGATAGAAACTATATGGAATGCAAATCCTAAAATATTTAGTATTTAGCCCTTCACAGGTAAAGTCTGCTTTAAAGAGATTATGTAGATATTAATTTTTTCTTAAAGCACTGAGATAAAAATTGTGATGCTGATTATGATGAGGAAGAGGAAAAGGAGGAAGATTAGGAACATCATGTTCATGATCATATTAGTTTTATTTTATTTTTTTTACCTGTCTGCAGGCTTGGACCATTTCTTCGGTGGACCACTTCAACAAAGAGTACATTCAATCAATCATTCCTATTCATTCATTTCCTAGAAACAAAACATATTTTCATATTTTGAGCAATTTTTTATCATTTACTGTCATTTCTAAAGTTTTAAGATGTTATCTTTTCACTTATCAATATTTTGGTTTGTAATATTAAAATATAAGAACTATTTTTAGCATTATTACATCTAAAACATAAATAATGGTAGTTACTTAATATCATGAAATATCCAGCTAGTTTTCAAAATCCCAATGCCCTCATAAATATTAAAATGTATTATTTTTAAATAATTCTCTTGAATTGGGATTCCAATGAGTCTCACATAAGTTATAAGTATGTCATAAATATCTATGAATTTTTTTCTCTGTTTCTTTCTCTCGCCCTCCCTCACTCTTTCGACTCTCTTCCTTCACTCTCTCGTTGCAGAAACTGATTATTGTCGTATAGTATCTTGCACAGTTTAGATCAGTCCTGTTCAAAGAAGTTTTCTTCAATGATGGAAATGTTCTAGAGTGTCCAATATGGTAGCCACTAGACACATAGAGCTATTGAGTTCTTGAAAGACATGTGTACAGTGTGCCCCAGAAACTGAAATGAGTTTTGTTTTGTTTTACTGTTAAGTTTAAATTTAAATAATTACCTATGGCTGATACCTTATACTTACAACACTGGAGAACACAGCTCTAGATTTTGTAGACTGCATCACTGTGGTGTGTTCTTTTCATTTCTTGTAAACAATTGGCTGAATCCAAACTAGAGGCTTAATCAGATTCAATTTTTTTTTCTTTTTTTTCCTTTGTTTGCAAGAATTCTTCACAGATGCTTTTTTTTTTTTTTAATTTAAAGATTTTTATTTATTTATTTGAGAGAGACTGAGAGCGAGAGAGATCACAGAGGGAGAGGGAGAGGGAGAACCAGACTCACCACTGAGCAGGGAGTGTGATGTGAGGCTTGATCCCAGGACCCTGGGATCATGACCTGGGCTGAAGGCAGTCACTTAACCGACTGAGCCACCCAGGCGCCCCTTCACAGATGCTTTTATGCTCTTCCTTCCAAAGGCATATAAACCTTGGCAGTCTTTCTATTTATGATATTAGCTGTCCTGGATGTTCAAAATCTTGGTGTATTTTTAGTTCATCAGAGTTCGCAAAATGGAAATATTCAAATTCTGCCATTTCTTCTTCATTTAATACACCTATGTGGAGATTAATGGCAGGATGAATTGTGATTCTTTCCCTTTATTTGCCAATTTGCAAATAGTGATTTAGATCCCTAACATCTTCCATAAACATTATTTTAGTATAATTTAAACTCATGCATTTATTAATATTTAATATGTTTTCATCCACTGTAGTTATTATTCTTAGAGATGTTTATAATTTCCAATATTTGGTCAGTGGGAGTCTTATTTAGTTGTCTCCTGAGTCCTTTCAAGATAACTTTAGTAATCTTTGATAGCTTATATTTTATTTTTAAATCCTTTAGATCATCACTACTAATAAAACACAAATAAGTGAAAAAATTCACTATAACAATATTATTGTGTCTGTTTCATTACTAATACAAACATCACTAACCCCCAAATACTATCTAGGCATGTGCAACAATAATCGCATTCAGATGTTCCTCATACTGAGTTAGCTTTTGGTTATATAAGGACCATAACTTTATATATATATTTGTATTTTATTATTTTGAAGTTATATTTGTCAAGAAAGCAGATATATAACATCTAGTAGCTTAGTTACAAACTTAAATATTAGAAATATTAACCTACATTTGTACTTTTGCCCCAGAAGTCAAGAATATTAAGGGTGAGCTTCTTAAGGGCTTTATTTATTTATTTACTTTTTTATTTACAAAGATTTCTTTATTTATTTGCAAGAGAGAGTGAGCATGAGCAGGGAGGGGCAGAGGGAGAAGGAGAGAGAATCTTAAGGAGACTCTGTGCTGAGCATGAGCGGGAGGTGGGGCTTGATCTCATGACCCTGAGATCATGACTTGAGCTGAAACTAAGTGTCAGCTGCTTAACTGACTGTGCCACCCAGGTGCCCCTCTTAGTGGTCTAATTTAAAACAAACTGCAAAGGGCGCCTGGGTGGCTCAGTTGGTTAAGCGACTGCCTTCGGCTCAGGTCATGATCCTGGAGTCCTGGGATCGAGTCCCACATCGGGCTCCCTGCTCAGCAGGGGGTCTGCTTCTCCCTCTGCCCTCTTCCCTCTCGTGCTCTCTGTCTCTCATTCTCTCTCTCTCAAATAAATAAATAAAATCTTTAAAAAAAAATAAAAATAAAAAAAATAAATAAATAAAACAAACTGCAAATAAGTCTGCATTTGCTACAGTGAAGGAAACATTACTGTACCTAATCTTCACCACAAGTCTTGATATAAGTAAAGTTTCTAAACCTGGTTTTGGTAGTAAACTGAATATCAGAGATGTTAAAAGGCTTTTGTAAGACAAATAACTAGTAAATGGTCAAGTTAAGACTAGAAATCTGGTCTTCAGTTTAATAATCTTTCTCCTACACCAAGAATAGGGATTTGGTATTTTAAGCCATCTTTGCGACAAATTACTTAAGTGAAAGTTCAAATTTCATTGAAGATATCATTAATTCTAAATAAACTATAAAAAATACAGACATGAGTATATAACTTTCAGTTAAAATCATTTTTCCCAAAACTACACATCAATCAATCAATATCTATCATCTCTGAACTATTTCACTATCACCAGAATTTTACTGTTTATTTTTTTCTTTTTTCTTTTCTTTTCTTTTCTTCTGTTCTCTTCTCTTCTCTTATCCTTATCCTTATCCTTATCCTCTTCTTGACAAATGTGTGGTGCTATATTGTCTTTTCAGAGTAAAGGAAGAAAACTTCCTTGGGGGATTGGCAGAAACAATAAATACTGAATTTCAGATCTGTATGGATTCTGTGAAATCAGCTTTTTTGTTTAAGGTACCTCATATATTCTCATCTCTTTTCTAAGTCAGAGAAGCGCTCTATCTTCCTGGGAAGAAGTAAAACTGAAGAAGTTGAAACCACTTCAGAAAGTATATATTTGCCTAAATGCAGTATTTGCATCACTCAGAGCCCCTTATGCTGGGTGACAGTGGAAGTTCAGTTTGGAGACTTACCCCACAGGTATTGCGCCCGAAGTCCAGTACTAACTGGACTAACAAGCATTACTCTAGCCTGAGTCATTGCCCATAATCATAATAATGAAGTGATATTAATAATTTTCAATGACTTCTTTGTGTCAGGTTCTTTTCACATATGGTAGGGCAATTTAATTAAGGTGGTACTGAATATACCTCTTTGTTGCTGTTCAAGAATAAGAAAGAAGGAATGAAAGAAATGCCTTTGTCTGTCTTGTCTTACTAGTGGCCATCCATCTCTCATTTAGAAAGGTTTAGGTTCTGCAATATCAGGTTTGCCTTTCCCCTAGTGCAGAATAAATCCCCACATAAAGAAATCCATAGCTTCGGAAGAGTAGATATTGGAGGGATGGCTAATGATGGTGTGGGGCTGTGAGAAGCCATATCTTAGACATTGTGAGTGGAGATGCAGAAAAGGCTGAGCTTGAAAGACTTATCTCACATGGAAAAAACACAATTTTGAGAGAAATCGTAGCAAAAAATATTGACATGTATCCTACTTTCATTCTGTATTGTACACAGTGATGGCTGTGTGGCTTGTGCAGGTGAAGTGCTCTGCTCCTTCCAGGCATGGCCCTAGGGGCTGCAGCAGCTGATTTTCCAAGCTCAGCTTTGTCATTTGCTACAAGAGCAACAATGTTTACTTCCATGAAGAGTGATTTTACCCCAAGCACACCTACTGAAGAGGCTTAGCAATCTCATTCTCCCTGTTGTGGGAGTGAGCTGCCCTTGGAGAAGAAGGTTTTGCCAATGTGCAGAAGATTTCAAAATCCAGGAGTGCAATGACCTAAAGCCAGTTATTCCAACTTGGTTTATTTCTAGTAATAAAGGTAATACCACAGTTTCATCTTCCTTTTTTTTTTTTTTTATGTTACTGCTAAAATTGTGCAGGAATCCTGGCAGAGAAAAGTGGTTTAATTCATTAGCCTTTCTGATACCATCAATAGTATTCATTCAACTATCGAAAAAATTTTATTTATTAAGTTGCTACTATGTACAAGGGATTGCTCCAAGGCTAATACTAATGTTTCAGATATGCACCTTGAAAAGGGCTAGGTGGTTTTCTCACCATGGTGACTGAGCCTGATTGAAAAGGACAGGGGCTGACATATACACCTTTATAATTTTTCCCCATTCATTAATTTAGTAATTATATGTGTTTTTTACCACTAATTTAAGAAGGTATTACAATAAATATGTGTTGAATGAACAAATACATTAATAAATATTTGGAGTGGAGTACAAATGTAAGATAGCTGCACTTCTCTGGTAGGAGAAAATTGAGGCTTCTGTGGAGGCAGACAAAATTCAAAGTTTCAACTCTGTCACCTACCAGTAATTGGATCTTCTTTACACCAGTGTTTAACCTCTGTCAGCCTCAGTTGCAGGATCTGTAAAGTGGAGGAAATAATATGTAGCTTACAGCATTGTGATAACTTTTATAAATAACATGCAGCTCTTGGCACATAGCAGGCACTTGGGTAGAAATAGAGCCATTGGACAGAAAGGCTGCTTCTGAGTTAAGCTCAGACCAAATGTACTCATTTGGCTCAGTACACATCCCTCCTATTTGAAACTTCATGCTATGAAGACACAAGGGAAAGAGACAGCAAATGTGATATTTATCGCTCACATCATAGTTGCAGACCGATCAAAGGAAATACATTTACCACTTGACTGAGAAACAGTTTCCTCTTGGTTGCTGGAGTATAGAACCTGAAAGGAGGAAGACTCTAAGCCTGAGTCCAATCAGAGCTCATTACTTTTGTGAAAACAGAACTATTCATTTTGAAGTCAGTGGGAATGAAAATATTAACACAGGGATACAAATAAGTATTTGTGAAAGAATTAATTTACTTCAGAAAAGAATAAGAGTGATTCAGCAATTAGGCCTTCATAAAAGTTCAATAGTCTTATGTAGTGACACCACTACAATGAACTTGTCTTCCATTTTACTTGTAAGTATAAGCATTTGCACAAAATTAACATCCATAGGCAAAAAAAAGGGGGGGGTGCAGAGTTGGAGAAAAATCCCTCGGCTGATGATCAAAAGCATCAGAAAACATTTAACGTCCCCCACCTGACCCCATTTCCTTGGTTTCCTGGGATGGATTCAGTGCTGGATGGGACTGAGATGCATCAGTCAACCTTATTTAGACAGAGGGATCTCAGAAGACCTATTATCTATTTGAGAATGGGAGATAAGATTCTCTACAAGGGGGAGAAAAGTCATAGTCTGCAAAGTAAGCAGAAGAGTAGAGAACCCAAAGAGATAAAGGGTTCACCAAATTGGATACCAGAACAGTTAGGAAATTAGATAAATGAGGCAAAGCTTAAACACAGAGAATCAAAGGGGAGACAGAAGTATGGCTTAATGATATTTCAACCCTAATTTCCCTAAATCATATAGTATCTCTGTTATTTTCCTCTGATCTGGATTTTGATAGGGTTGACCGAACCAGGAACATATCTCTAAAGCAGCAGAATCAGTCCCAGAACATGAAATCTAAGAAGAAGCTGCTGTGATTTCAAAAGGGCCTGTGGGGAGTGTGGGTGGCTGGTATAAATCGCCATCTGCTGTTTGTTTTGTCCCCCTCCCTTTTTTTGGCTCTTCCTCTGTGCTTCAGAGACTGACTCATTCCTAGTCAACACCAAGTGTTGTTTGAAAATAAAAAATTTAATATAAGTTTCTATACAACGTATTGGCTTTAACATTTTACCATCTAACCTCTTTTAAAATGAAATATATATATATATATATTTTCCACCAGAGTTGTTGCAAATACCATATAATCTTAATTCAGTTCAATCCATGTTTATTGAATTTATTCAATATCATTTTAATATCATACCTGTGCCTCAAGCTATGGGTAATATAAGACTCCAGTTTTCTTAGAGTCCAGTGTGAAGAATACTGTGCATATATGTAACCTTTGATTTATCTGTTGGGGTGCATAAGAAGGGATTAAAGTATCAAATGCACTAGTCTAGACTGGTGGTCTCTAACTGGACACGTGTCTTGGTGGTACACTGAGGTATTCCAAAGAACCCAATTTCCAGGTCCTCAGCTGACCTGCCTGAGAACTTACCTGTGGTTCTTTTTTACCTCCTTTTTCACAATCACCCTTCTCCCACACTACAAAAGAAAAGTATATAAAACTGAAACAGAATTACCATACTGCCCTGCCCAGAAATTGCAAACAAAACAAAACAAAACTGTGGGATGTCATGTACATAAAAAATCTAAAATATTGGTGCCAGAGATGTTTCCTTTAATTAAAGCTCTATAATTCAACCACCATATCAATACAAGATACATTTCCAATAAATTTAAATTGTTATGTTAGTAATTACCAGAATTTAAGTTGTTTGACTCAACTGTGTACTACTACTAACTATAGCTATAATGCACCAAAAGTATTTTTTAAATTATAAAAATTTGCAGGAAATCACAAAAAATATTTGAGTACACACTTCTGTTGTAGAAGTATGATAGGCTGACCCATAAAAGATAAAAAGATTCAAATATAAAAATATATCACATTGGGATAAAATTCTCAGAGGAAGTGAAGTTAGATATATCAAGGAGAAAAATAGGTAAAAAACCTGTTCATGTATTTTTAAAATAGATTGTGATGGTTATCAATTTACTTTCATATTTTGATTTCATTAGATATATTTAAAACATCCTATGATTATACTTATTCAATGATCCTAATTGTTTCCTTTTCTCTTGTCTGCTTTCACCACTAATGAAAGGGCTAGACTCACATTCCTTCCATATCTGTTTGGTATATACTTCTCCATCTTTTTAATTTCAAAACCTATATATACTTTTTAAAACATTTGTGGGTTTTTTTAAACATATAGTTGGCTTGAAAAATCAATTAAGCAATTATCTTTTAATTAGAAACGTAGCTGAGCACTTATATTTAACGTAATTATTAGTATACATAGGTTTAAAACTATATTTTAGGGTATTTTTTTCTATTTATCCTGCCTAGCATTTGTTCTATGTTTCTCCCATTCCCTGCCTTCTTTTAATTTTTTTTTCATTATTCCACTATTCCTCTTTGTTTAGAAGATAAAAAATCATTTACTAATCCTTCAGTGGTTATCCTGATAATTTCAATGTGCTGCTTTTCTTACAAGATAGTTACTTTTACCTTCTTCCTAGACAGTATTAAAGAACTTCTGGCAGGAAATCTCTATGCACTTGGGATCCATCAAACTAGCTTCTGTTCATCACTTTAGTGTTAACTCTACTTTCCCAGAGTAACCTATTCTTTTTTTTTTTTTTTTTAAAGATTTTATTTATTTATTTGACAGAGAGAGAGATAGCGAGAGCAGGAAAACAAGCAGGGGGAATGGGAGAGGGAGAAGCAGGCTTCCCGCCAAACAGGGAGCCCGATGTGGGACTCGATCCCAGGACCCTGGGATCATGACCTGAGCCGAAGGCAGACGCTTAACGACTGAGCCACCCAGGCGCCCTCAGAGTAACCTATTCTAAACACCCTTCCCTCAAACTAAACCCCGAAATTAAAACAAAAAAAATTAATCCTGTGCTCATCTCCAATTACACTATATGCTCTTATTAAAATCTTATTTTATTTTATTTTTTTAAATTTTTATCATTATGTTAATCACCATACATTACATCATTAGTTTTTGATGTAGTGTTCCATGATTCATTGTTTGTGCATAACACCCAGTGCTCCATGCAGAATGTACCCTCTTTAATACCCACCACCAGGCTAACCCATCGTCCCACCCCCCTCCCCTATAGATCCCCAGTTTGTTTTTCAGAGTCCATCGTCTCTCATGGTTCGTCTCCTCCTCCATTTCCCCCCCTTCATTCTTCCCCTCCAGCTATCTTCTTTTTTTTTTCTTAATATACATTGCATTATTTGTTTCAGAGGTACAGATCTGTGATTCAACAGTCTTGCACAATTCACAGCACTCACCATAGCACATACCCTCCACAATGTCTATCACCCAACCACCCCATCCCTCCCAGCCCCCCCCACTCCAGCAACCCTCAGTTTGATTCCTGAGATTAAGAATTCCTCATATTATTGAGGTCATATGATACATGTCTTTCTCTGTTTGACTTATTTCGCTCAGCATAACACCCTCAAGCTCCAGCCACGTCATTGCAAATGGCATGATCTCATTCCTTTTGATGGCTGCATAATATTCCATTGTATATATATACCACCACTTCTTTATCCATTCATCTGTCGATGGACATCTTGGCTCTTTCCACAGTTTCGCTATTGTGGACATTGCTGCTATAAATATCAGGGTGCATGTACCCCTTTGGATCCCTACATTTGTATCTTTGGGGTAAATACCCAGGAGTGCAATTGCTGGATCCTATGGTAGCTCTATTTTCAACTTTTTGAGGAACTTCCATACTGATTTCCAGAGTGGCTGCACCAGCTTGCATTCCAACCAACAGCGTAGGAGGGCTCCCCTTTCTCTGTATCCCCACCAACATCTGTCATTTCCTGACTTCTTCTGACATTTCTGGGCTCTCGATTCTGTTCCATTGATCTATGTGTCTGTTTTTGTGCCAGTACCATACTGTCTTGATGATGACAGCTTTGTAATAGACCTGGAAGTCCAGAATTGTGATGCCGCCAGCTTTGCTTTTCTTTTTCAACATGCCTCTGGCTATTCAGGGTCTTTTCTGGTTCCATACAAATTTTAGGATTATTTGTTCCCTGTCTTTGAAAAAAGTGGATGGTATTTTGATGCAGATTGCATTGAATGTGTAGATTGCTCTAGGTAGCATTGACATCTTCACAATATTTGTTCTTCCAATCCATGAGCATGGAATGTTTTTCCATTTCTTTGTGTCTTCCTCAATTTCTTTCATGAGTATTTTATAGTTTTCTGAGTACAGATCCTTTGCCTCTTTGGTTAGATTTATGCTTACGTATCTTATGGTTTTGGGTGCAATTGTAAATGGGATCGACTCCTGAATTTCTCTTTCTTCTGTCTTGTTGTTGGTGTATAGGAATGCCACTGACTTCTGTGCATTGATTTTATATCCTGCCACTTGACTGAATTCCTGTATGAGTTCTAGCAGTTTTGGGGTGGGGTCTTTTGGGTTTTCCACATAAAGTATCATATCATCTGCAAAGAGTGAGTATGACTTCCTCTTTGCCAATTTGGGTGCTTTTTATTTCTTTTTGTTATCTGATTGCTGTGGCTAGGACTCTAATACTATGTTGAATACCAGTGGTGATAGTGGACATCCCTGCCGCATTCCTGACCTTAGGGGGAAAGCGCTCAGTTTTTTCCAATTGAGAATGATATTCGCTGTAGGTTTTTCATAGATGGCTTTTATGATATTGAGTTATGTACCCTCTATGCCTATCCTCTGAAGAGTTTTGATCAAGAAAGGATGCTGTACTTTGTGAAATGCTTTTTCTGCATCTATTGAGAGGATCATATGATTCTTGTTCTTTCTTTTGTTAATGTATTGTATCACATTGATTGATTTGCGGATGTTGAACCAACCTTGCAGCCCAGGGATAAATCCCACTTGGTCCTGGTGAATAATCCTTTTAATGTACTGTTGGATCCTATTGGCTAGTATTTTGGTGAGAATTTTTGTATCCATGTTCATCAAGGATATTGGTCTGTAACTCTCCTTTTTGATGGGGTCTTTGTCTGGTTTGGGGATCAAGGTAATGGTGGCCTCATAAAACGAGTTTGGAAGTTTTCCTTCCATTTCTATTTTTTGGAACAGTTTCAGAAGAATAGGTATTAATTCTTCTTTAAATGTTTGGTAGAATTCCCCTGGGAAGCCATCTGGCCCTGGGCTTTTGTTTATTGGGAGATTTTTGATGACTGCTTCAATTTCCTTAGTGGTTATAGGTCTGTTCAGGTTTTCTATTTCTTCCTGGTTCAGTTTTGGTAGTTGATACATCTCTAGGAATGCATCCATTTCTTTCAGATTATCTAATTTGCTGGCATAGAGTTGCTCATAATATGTTCTTATAATTGTTTGTATTTCTTTGGTGTTGGTTGTGATCGCTCCTCTTTCATTCATGATTTTATTTATTTGGTCCTTTCACTTTTCTTTTTGATAAGTCTGGCCAGGGGTTTATCAATCTTGTTAATTCTTTCAAAGAAGCAGCTCCTAGTTTCATGATCTGTTCTACTATTCTTTTGGTTTCTATTTCATTGATTTCTGCTCTGATCTTTATTATTTCTCTTTTCCTGCAGGGTTAGGCTTTATTTGCTGTATTTCTCTAGCTCCTTTAGGTACAGGGTTACGTTGTGTATTTGAGACCTTTCTTGTTTCTTGAGAAAGGCTTGTATTGCTATATACTTTCCTCTTAGGACTGCCTTTGCTGTATCCCAAAGATTTTGAACAGTTGTGTTTTCATTTTCATTGGTGTCCATGAATTTTTTAAATTCTTCTTTAATTTCCTGGTTGATCCATTCATTCTTTAGTAGGATGCTCTTTAGCCTCCATGGATTTGAGTTCTTTCTGACTTTCCTCTTGTGATTGAGTTCTAGTTTCAAAGCATTGTGGTCTGAAAATAGGCAGGGAATGATCCCAATCTTTTGGTACCGGTTGAGACCTGATTTGTGACCTAGGATGTGATCAATTCTGGAGAATGTTCCATGGGCACTAGAGAAGAATGTGTATTCCGTTGCTTTGGGATAGAATGTTCTGAATATGTCTGTGAAGTCCATTTGGTCCAGTGTGTCATTTAAAGTCTTTATTTCCTTGTTGATCTTTTGCTTAGATGATCTGTTCATTTCAGTGAGGGGGGTGTTAAAGTCCCCCCCAATAAAAAATATTATTGTATTTTTGTCAATGTGTTTCTTTGCTTTTGTTATTAATTGGCTTATATAATTGGCTGCTCCCATGTTAGGGGCATAGATATTTACAATTGTTAGATCTTCTTGTTGGATAGACCCTTTAAGTAGGATATAGTGTCCTTCCTCCTCTCTTATTACAGTCTTTGGTTTAAAATCTAATTTGTCTGATATAAGGATTGCCACCCCAGTTTTCTTTTGGTGTCCATTAGCATGGTAAATGGTTTTCCACCCCCTCACTTTCAATCTGGGGGTGTCTTTGGGTCTAAAATGAGTCTCTTGCAGACAGCATGTCAATGGGTCTTGTTTTTTTATTCAATCTGATAGTCTCTGTCTTTTGATTGGGGCATTTAGCCCATTTACATTCAGGGTAACTATTGAAAGATATGAATTTAATGCCATTTTATTGCCTGTAAGGTGAATGTTGCTGTATATTGTCTGTGTTCCTTTCTTGTCTATGTTGCTTTTTGGCTCTCTCTTTGCTTAGAGGACCCCTTTCAATATTTCTTGTAGGGCTGGTCTCGTGTTTGCAAATTCCTTTAGTTTTTGTTTGTCCTGGAAGCTTTTTATCTCTTCTTCGATTTTCAATGACAGCCTAGCTGGTATAGTATTCTTGGCTGCATATTTTTCTCATTTAGTGCTCTGAATATGTCCTGCCAGTCCTTTGTGGCCTCCCAGGTCTCTGTGGATAGGTCTGTTGCCAATCTAATGTTTCTACCATTGTACGTTACAGATCTCTTCTCCCGAGCTGCTTTCAGGATTTTCTCTTTGTCTCTGAGACTCTTAAGTTTTACTATTAGATGTCAGGGTGTTTACCTATTTTTATTGATTTTGAGGGGGGTTCTCTGTGCCTCCTGGATTTGATGCCTGTTTCCTTCCCCAAATTAGGGAAGTTATCACTATAATATGCTCCAATGTACCTTCTGCACCTCTCTCTTTCTTCTTCTTCTGGGATCCCAATTATTCTAATGTTGTT